>NC_056739.1:936772334-936807334 GCF_019279795.1 Protopterus annectens | reverse complement strand
TGAATATACCTGCCCTTGCTTGTGTAATGGTCGGATGTCCAAACATTCTATTAATTTTTGGGTAGTCCCACCAGGGACCACCCTCTAATTGTAAAGTAGACTTAGTAGATCAACAATGTTACTCCCACTGGTAATATCCTGCCTGTGGTGTGAGTAGCAGTGCTTTGCTCACTCATGCCCAGCTTGATATGACATACGTTGACAGTGCTATATAATACTGGGGTTTCTGTTGATTCCCTTCTCATTCCTTTTGTATGCTTTATTGTTACGTCGTTCATTCTTCATAGATATATATATATATATATATATATATCTATATATATATATATATATATATATATATATATAATATATCTGTACATACTTAATTTTCTATACTGGGCACTGCTTAGACCCGAGCAAGTACACTCAGACTTGCTTACTGGTATTTATATATGTTTACTGCTGCTTATTTGTGCTTACACCTGCTTACTAGTGCCTTATTCATTATGATAGTGCCACTTTGATTGAATGACATTTAGTTAAACATCTCATGCAATACTCATGTCAGTTTTACAGCAAAACGACATTCATTCCACATGGAAAATGATATGTGCTATTGTTGGGGTTGAACCGTGAATGCCTGTTTGTTAGGCGGATGTTCTAAACACTACACTATTGACATTTACATTGATTATGCATGTTTTTCTCTGTTTGAATGATTTTTATGTGTAAGCTACGCTCGACGGAGGGCAGCAACATGCAAACATGCTGCGCTTTGCTTACACCTTCGATATTGCAGCAATACAAATTTATAATAGGGACACGGGGAATCTAATTGTGAAAGTTCTAGGGACAGGGCTCAACATTTCACTACATGCTTGTGTGTTTACTACTTTGATTTTATTTCACTGTTTGTGGACATTCTTGTATGCTTAGCATACATTTCGGTATCCATGCACACTGAATTACTGACTTACTATTAGAGGCGGGCTATAATAGTAAGCATAGTAGGTTGTACAACTGTTGCAGCATGTTTACAACTCCATAGAGCACTTGTACATGCCCCTTGCACTCGCACATGCTTCCTGTGCATGTCGAGGGTGCGGCGGCGTGCCCTCATACATATTCATATGGCACTGCTGCATCATCTGTAATGAGGACGCTCAGCGCAAGGCTAAAACCGTTCTTGCGACAAGCTTCTTGAATCCCTGGGAATCTTAGTATCCCCATGTCCCAATCTAAGCACAGGTACAAATTACACATTTCATGTATAAATGAACTTTTAAACAAACATTTATATTGATTTTATACATTTATATTAATCTCCAGGTTAAGACCTGAAGGAAATAATGTGTAGAAATTAATGATGAACCTGGTTTCTAAAGTTAATAGTTTCTCATTATATATTTCCCCATGTTGGTGCAAAGGTTTGGCTAATACACTAAAAAATAAAGACGAGTCAGAGCCCCCATGCTTCAAACAAAAATGGTGAGCAACTGAACTATCCAGTCTTCTGTGTCTAATGTCCCCCATGAGTTCCAAAAAAACATTTTTTGACCTGTCTTTTGGTTTGTCCAATATACATTTGCTCGGTGAACAACCACATCCTACGATGTAAACCACTCCACTAGATTGGCAGGTAAAGCACTGCATTGCCTTATACGTTCTGTCATTAATATTGCTACCATGTAGGTTCCTTACCTTCGGGCAAACTTTACATCTGTGACAGGGATGACATCTTACCCGACCATCAGTACCTGTCCTGTTGCTCTTCCTATATAACTGCTTTAAATTCAAACATCTTTTATGTGAGAAAATTATATGCTCTGGGAATACAACTTTGGTTAATTCTCCCAGCACAACTATGACCCAATATTTTCTGACTAAATTCATTAATATATGGGAAAAAGGGGAAAAGCTACTTACAAAAAACACCTTTGTTGTTTTTTCACCTTGAAACCCTTCTTCCTTCCTTCTTTTTATACCACCATTACCCCCTCTGTTGAATCCCTGACTCTTTTTTTCTGTCCTGACCAATAAGTCTGTTGGATAACCTCTAGAAGATAATTTATTTCTCACTTTCATGAACTCCTTGCTTACCGTATTCTTATCAGATGTGTTACTAAAAATATGTCTATAATCCCCATATGGTAATGACTCCAGTAAGTGGATGGGTGCATACTGGAAGCCAATAAAAAAATTATTAGCTGCAGTTTCCTTATAATAAGGTCTAAACTGGACACATTCATTGCTTCCCACATAAAGTTCCACATCCAAACACTGAATCACATCCTTAATGGTTTT
Organism: Protopterus annectens; assembly: GCF_019279795.1. NCBI lineage: Eukaryota > Metazoa > Chordata > Ceratodontiformes > Protopteridae > Protopterus > Protopterus annectens. The sequence goes on along the minus strand of NC_056739.1, from coordinate 936,805,048 downwards.
AAATGTGAATGATAACCCAAAATCATTTCCTTCTAGCTCAGCCATGAATTCCTGAAATTATCCTACTTCTCCTTAACAAACAAAAATTAAATCATCTATATATCTCTTATAGATGATGACCCTATTGGTAAAAAAACTTTTGTTGCAAATGAATTTGTTCTCAAAAAATTCATGAATATGATGGCATAAGAGGGAGCAAATAAGGCACCCATAGCAGTGCCTCCCCTCTGTAAAAATAACTTCTCTTCAAATTCAAAAAAAATTGTGTGTCAGGCTGAACTCCAACAGTTGAAAAATATAACTTGTTCTAGGCCCCTCACCCAACATCCTGGCTACAGCCTCCAACCCTAAAACATGACTGATACTAGTATACAAAGCTCTCACATCCACACAAGCCCAGTAAAAATCCGACTCCCAATGCATCTCCGCAACTAATTCACAAAGTTATTGACTGTTCTTAAGTGATGGCACCCTAGAGGTATAACCTTTCAGTTGTTCATCCAAGAAAATTCCCACATTTTGTAAATAGCCACCAACCCCAGAAACTATAGGTCTCCCGGAGGGTCCATCATGCTTTTATGAATTTTGGGGATAGTGAAAAATCTAGCTTTCCTGGGATTCCTGATGAACAAATTTTTAACATCCCTAGTGTCAAAAAAAAACAAGCCTCTCACCCCTGTCCAACATTTCTAGCAGCAGAGCGTTAAATTCAGCACTAGGGTCATATTTCACCTTTGCATAATCATTCTCACCATTTAACAACTGTAATGCCATCCTATTATACTTATCCTTGGGCAAAATGACCCAATTGCCTCCTTTGTCTGCTTGGGAAAAAACAGGTTCTCATTGTCATTCCATAACATTTGCAATGTAGCCCACTCATCTTTAGTTAAATTGTATGTTTTCTGTTTTCTTACAAACATTTTATATTCACGTTCAATTTCCTTGCATAATGTTTTTTCAAATACATTAATAGCAACAGTGTTTTTGGGAGGGATAAAGTGACTTACATAGGGAACAGGGGGAATTTTCAACCTTCCATAGCCAGTAACAAATCCCAACTCCCATTATTGTTATCAATGTTCACTGAGTCTTCCACATCATGCATGAAACCATTAACAAATTCTTCTTGATAAGTTGCTTCCACATCATTAATATTAGCAAAAATATTTTCATGCAATGATAAATCTAACAGTGGATTTTCAGAGTCCATCCTATCCACTTCCCCCATTGAAATATTTAAGTGTGAATCATTTAAATTGGTTTGAACATTTTCACTATGGAAAACATTGTAAGATTTAATTTCCTGCAAAAATGTTCTACTTCAAGGAACAAATCCGCTAGACTGGGAAACCATGTGGGTTCAAATTGAATACCCTTGTTTAATAAACATTTGCGCTTTCATTAACTTAAAGGCATGACAAATTAATGATATCAAACTGCCCAACTCCATCATACCTTTTAGGCAAAGTGTCTTCAGCCCTGACTTGAGCTAATACATAGTCCACATGTAAATTAATTATCTCCTCCTCCTGCTCCTGTTTTTCGGCCCGGTACCTCCGTTGTTCCTTTGCCACTTCTGGCCTCTACCTCATGTTTGCTGGGGACTGCTTCATTGCTGATGTTGCATTTCCTTGTTTACTTCTTTGTTTAAATTTTCAAATGACACACTTTTTCTGCTGTTGGGCACCGTCTCAAAAGAAGACACAGATGAATCTCTTGGCACATGAGAACTGGCTCCATTACGTAGACTCATATTCCTGCCCCTCTTAGGTTTTCTCTGGCATGAGTAAACCAAATTGTTCTCAAAGTCCTTGATAGCACGCTCAAGTTTACATCTCTTTCGGAAAACGACATCCTCTTCCACCTCAGACACTTTCATCTTGTCTGAAAAGGTTTCACTGGAGACAGCTTTTAGTAACTCATCCTGTAAGTGCAATATATCAGCTTGCACCTTCTCCTGTGCCCTGTGGTTGTGCTTAATTAAAGTTTTCAACCACACCGTAGTACAGGTAAATGACACCGTCTTCCATTCCTTCAGCAGGTCTGACTCTTGTTCCATGAACTCGAACGCCGGAAGTTGATCAACTCTAAGACTGCAAGGAGTTAACTTAGACACCAGATATTTGTCAAGGAGTTTTGTATCGTAAAAAAGAGTAACCTCCTTGACTAACAATTTCTCCAGTCTCTCAAACTCACTTATTTGTGAACTTACATCTCCAAGGGACTACATATGATCTGCAGCAAATTTTTCTTCCCTCAATTTCCATATCTCTGAGAACAAAGTTCAATCACTGTCCCCTAACGAGCCGAACACAGCTGCACCTATGGATTTATACATGAAATGTGTAATTTGTATTTGTGTTTTGATTGGAACATGGGGATACTAAGAGTGTTTTTTTTAAAAGGGAAAAGGTCACTTTAAATTTAATTTTTGTAATTCATGATGTCATTGTAATTAATTACTTAACCTACAAGTGGTGATTTTGTATATGAAATATGTGCTTTTGGTGTATGAATTATCCCTTGAAGGCTTTTTAGTCAAGGTTCCAGGAGACACCAGTAAAGCAGATTTCATCTTATCTGGAGACTTTGTGTTTTATTTATCCAAGTCAGACTGGCAAGCAGTCATGAGTGGAGTCCCACAGGGATCAGTACTGGATAGTGTCCTCTCCAGCATCTATTTCTCAGGAGTTCATCCCAACACTGGCTGACCAAGTTCACAAAGGACTACAAGCTAGGAGCTATCATGAACTCCACAAGTGATGCAGACATCCTACAGAATGGCCTCAATGAGACCAGTGAGTGGTGTGGAAACCATGGCCAGCAGCTTAACACCACAAAATGCATCATCATCCCCTTTGGTGAAACACTGAGTTCTCAGTAAGTTCCACATCAATGAGAGCCCAATGAACACTGCAGGCATTATAAGAGATCTGGGGACACAGGTTGACAGCAACTTCTCCTTCAAGCACTACATTGCCACTGTGATGACAAAGTCCTTCTATATGGCACATTGCATTACCAAGGGTTTTGCATTCAGGAAGACAGAGGTAATGATCTCTGTTAACTATTCCCTCATTAGACCACTCTCCAAGTATTATGTCCCATTTGCCATGTACCTCACTAGACACCTGCTACAGGTGGAAAAGCCACAGAAGCACATCACAAAGGGGTTCCTAGGCATTAAACACACATCCTACACAGACAAACTCAGAAGACCCAAGCTATTCTCTGTGTCATATCACCTAATTAGCAGCTGTGTTTGACTTACAATGCCATGTCTGACCCAGCTGGTTTAGAAATACTACATATAAATCCATCCACACCACACACTGTAGAGACCTCTACCTCAGTACCACAATCACCACAACATGCTGGTGGGACAAGTCCCTCACCAAGAGACTACACATGCCCTGGAATACACTTCCCATACATGTCTTGCAGAGCACCTAGCTGACCCTGTTCCAGAGAAATCTTGATGAGTGGATGGGTAACAGACAGTTCAACCCAAGGATCACTGCAGTGGCTATACTTGATACAGGCACTGGGACATAACATCAGGTGGCACAATGGCAGGGTCCTTCTATGTGCTAGGCTTGTTAAGGCTCCTGGGCCATTACCTTCTACACACTTGTGAACCTATGAAGGAAATGACAGCAGGACTGATAAAGTAGTGCAGTGGGTATTAAACTTACCAAAGCACTTTGTCCTACAAACAGACATACATATACACCCAATACAGTTGCCAGATGCGAGAGCAGGACCCCTGCCTAACTAGTGCTTTGTACCATACAGTTACACAGTTACAGCATGTGCTACAGAGCTTACTGGGCTGAGAGTTGGCCAAAGGTGCTGATATGGGGAATGGCATCAGCAGGACTTATAAAGTAGGGCAGTGGGTGGGAAACATATCAAAATACTTCTAGTTACAAATATATATACCCACACACACTTGCTGGATAGAAGAGTGAAACCCCTGCCAAACTAGTCATTTTTATTATAGCGCTCAGCATTTATTACATGCACTACTGAGCTTACAGGGCTGACATCTGGCCAAGGTTGCTGATAATGGACTGATATCATCGGGACTGATAAAGTGGGGCACTGTGAAGTGTCATGGGAGGGAATGGCATAAAGCTGTTTCCCCTATAAACAAACAAACACACAACTCCCTCAGTCTTGCACACACAACTGTCACCCACATACACACAATTCTACATTTGCCAGGTCTGAGATTTGTACTCCTACTTAATTAGTTATTTCTACTATCGTGTTTTGTAGTTATCGCACGTGCCACAGAGCTTATGGCTTTGAGGCCTGATGAAAGGCACTTCTAAGATGACTGATATGTGCAGGACTGCTAGAGTAGGGAAAGGGGAAGTGTACTGGGTGGGGAAGGCCTGTTCATTCCTAGATCCTACTGACATTTCTCTAAGTGTATGAGCATGCCCAGTGTGTCCGCCTATAGTACTTGTGGGACTCCATTCTAGGGATTGTTGCACTCCAGTCCAGTTTGTTTTGTGTTACAGCCATGCCTCTCAACCTGTTGGTGCAGGATATCTGGAGATTGCCTATCAGAATGTGGGGATAATGGGCCATAAAATGATTGTGACAATTTCTCTCAGTAATGTATGGGTTGCTAGGGTTACAGGGCTTGTTTTAGCAGACATTTGTCATATATGGCATTTGACACTGTCATGTATTGTTTCAGTACCTCGTGCCATACCTCCTCAGATCATCACAGTGATTTAGCAGAGGAATACAGGATGGATGATGCACACACAAGGTTTATGGGCCAAATGCTATGCATTCTTGCACAATCCAGCTTGTTGAGGGGTGTGCCTACAAGCAATTGAATGCTGGTGCTGTGGAAATGGTCCAGCACCTTGGTGATATATTCCAATAGTGGAATCTCTGTGGATTTATGTTCTGGCCTTGTCTGATTTCCAGTCCACAGTTGGGTAATATAAGTCAGACAGGATCAGGGTGACAGGCAGACTCCAGATAGATTTGTAGGGGATAGAATATGTGGGGGGGGGTGTCCTGGGCAAATATGTTTGCCTATAGCTACCAGTACTTTGAATTGGGATGTCCTCAATGGTTGACTGCACTTGGGGGGTCTAGTGTGTGTCAGACTGTTTGACCAGCCTGTAGGTGTGTGTTTGTGACACATATATGTATGGGCCACCTCATTTTGCTTAGATGGCCACATGTTGGAGTCAGGATGTTGCATAGGATGTGTGATCAAGGAGGGGTGTGTTACTCCCCATGGCTGTGGCCCAGGGTTCTGTGGGTACAGACATGTCAACATCTTCCAGAGTTAGGCCTGCCTGCAGTTAGTACATTTCCATGTTTAAACTCCTAGCCCTGCCTGTCGAGTGTACAGAGTATCTCAGAATGTCCACATCCATGACTCATATATCTTGTTGGTTACCCAAACAAGTGTGGTTTTCCAGCAAAAGTGTTTTGCAAGTCACTCAGGGCTGAAGTCAGATATTACTGGCAATTGACATTGCAGTTTCAGACTTCGCACCCATCAAACATTCTATGCTACTACAAATCATTCCATCAACTTTATAACATTATTAGAGCAGTAGTTCACAGGTGTCCTTCTCTTTGGACCTTCATCACCCCATTATTCATGGCTTTGTCCTGATTTCTGGCTCCCTGAGGCTGGCAGGTTTGCTCCTAGCAGTTGTCAGCATGGTCTTTCTTTGTATTTTGTGGACTGTGTTATGTTGGTGTTATGGACCCCATGACACTCCCTAAAGGGCACTGTGGGTGAGGCATAGGCATTTTCCAGGGGCCTGTAGGCCAGGTGTGACAGATGCAGACCATCTGTAGCAGGGCAGTGCATTTTGATGATCATATGTTCCCAGGCTGCCAGTGGGCGACACCCCTGGGATGGCATCAGTAAGTTGAATGTGGGTGTTACTGACAATTGCTTTCTGTTACTATTGTGCCATCACTCTGGGTGAGAGCTGGATGCTGCTTAAGTCTAGGAACATGTTACTGCATTTCTATGGGACTATGGGGGGGTGACACAACTGTACACAATACACATCTGCACAGACTGTGCTGATATTTGCTTAACATTTTGGTCCCATGTAGCATAGTGGTGTGCCCTATTTTTCAGACTACAGGCATAACAGTATCAACCACAGGTCAGATTGTTCTGGCATAGAAATTTGTAGTTTCAGACTTCTTACCTTTCAAAGCCATACTGCCACTGCCAGACCTGCTATGATATCACTGTGTAAAGGTCTGTGGGTGTGGATTTCATGGATGTCGCCATGTGGGGATCTTTGCCAGGCATTTCTGTATGGTTGTCTACAGCTGATCTGCTGTGTGGGGTTGGTGGTGGGTATGGAACCCCCATTTTGACATCCATGCATGTGACCTATGACCTCCCCAGTTATTTGGCTCACCACATATACTGCAGTGGTACTTGTCGACTAGGGTGGCACTGCATTGTGTGGATAGGGCAGCACTGGGGATACACATCTGCTGTCTCATAGAGCTTTCAGTTGTCTGCTGCTATCCCAGTTAGCCACCCCATTCCCTTACATGCTTGATCAATACCATAGATATGCTATCTGAAAATTCCACTCCATTAGTTTATTTTCTTATAGAGACTGGCTTACCTTGTGCCTGCAGCTGTTGTGAGGGTGGTGCTTGAGAGCTGACTATGTCAGATGCACGCAATACACTGCCTATACATGGTCAGGTATAGGTGGTGTGATGGTTGGCATCCATTTTACTGTGTGTGCAAGTTAGACAGAGAGAGAGAGATCAGTCCCTGGGGCCCTACAGTGTCAGTGTATGTGCTATGCATTGCCTATTTGCCAAGGCCAGGGCATACTGGGCATGCCTCTGTCTGCCTACAGGGGCAGGCTCAGGATGTTCCTCCTCTGAGTCACTCTTTGCCTGTGGAGGTCTTGGCAATGATGGGGAGCTGTGTGGCCCTTCCCAATTTTGTTCCTGCTGCAGCTGCTTTCACAGGATCATATTGTGTAGCATGGCACATACTATGACCCTGTGTGCACATGTGGCTGGAGAGTACTGCAAAGCTCCACCAGATATGTCAAGGCAGCGAAAACGTGACTTGAGCATCCCAAACACATGCTCTATAATTATCCTGGTTTGTGTGTGTGCCTCATTATGGCATTCTTGTGTGGGTGTGTGTGCATTTCTGATGGGTGCCATTATCCATGGCTCCAGAGTGTAGCCAGCATCCCCCACTAAATGGCCATATGGGGTGTTCCCCTGACAAACAACTGATACAGCTGTGAGGACTGCCAGATGTGGGAGTTGTGATAGCTTCCATGGCAGCCACCACACACATTCATGATAATGCCTCGCACATGACCTGGCAGTTGATGGAGTGGAAACCCTTGTGGTTTATGTAGACCCTACCCTGGTCACCAGGTTGTGCTCTGATGTGGATGTGCATGCAGTCTATGGCATCCAGTTCCTCTGGGTAGTCTGCTACATGGTGGAAGAGACGCGTATTGTGGGTCATCTCCTCATAGGTGGTGGGGAATTTAATGTGCTCCTTGGCATGTGGTCACATGGCATCCAGGAACTGGTAGAGTATCCTGAATGGAGATGCCTATGAGACCCCCATGATCTCTCCAGATGGTCTTTGGAAAGTACCTGTAGCTAGTATTCTTAAAGCTATACATACCTTGGTATCCACTGTGATGGTTTCCCCTCTGTTTGTTCTGGATGTGAGGTGAGGCTGGTACAGCTCCACAATTTGCTGCAGTATGTCCCTAACCACCCTGTAGTGCTCTACTATCTCCAGATCATGTAGCCCTTGGTAGGTTACCCTGGGCCTGAACACTCTTCTCCTCCTCCTCCTCATAAGTCTGGGGCAGTTGTTAGCATTGTCCTCTTTACCACCCTCAGCCTCTTGCACATACTGATGTATGAGAGCGACAGCAGCCCCTAACATTTTGTTATTTTTGTCAGGTAAAATTTCCCTCTCTGTGTACACCAGTGGTGTAGAGTTTATGGGAAAAAACAGACTGAAAGGTGTTTGCATCATTTATAGTGGTGTGCTGCAGATGCTGCCTGTGTGATTGGCTGAGCATGATACATTCCAGTTGTCAGCTCTATTACTTGTATTTGAGTGCCTCTGTTCTGCTATTTCCCTTTTGTTTTCTTGTTCCCCTTGCCATTTCCTGTAATTTTTATTATTTTTGTGGTTTAAATCCTGGTGCGCACTGTGCACACCCATTTAGGCAAGGTGGACAAGGCTATACAGCCTTGACACACCCCCTTGCTTACATATACACAGTGCTGCCATTTCCTGTGTTTTTTTTTTTTTTTTTTAAGACTTGGTGCAAACACGTTTAGCTGGAGTAAACAAAGTTATACACCTTCAGATACACCCCTTTGCTTAGCTGGGCTTAGCTAAGCACAAACCCAGGAACAGTGCTCCAATGTGCTTACAGCAAGCATGACACACACCCTTTTCATGTTAGTTGCCCCTCCTGCCTACATATCCTGTTCTAGCACCTACATGGTTAGGTGCAGGTTTTGAACTTAGAATATTTTGTTATTCAGTAAATTTCCCCTCATTTGCATACCCTACTGCCTTAGCCCATAGATACTGCACTGACACAGAGTCTTTCCCCTTGACAACCACTGTCCCCTGGTATTGTTTTAATTATGCATGCCATAGAATATAATGGCAAAATGCAGATATTTTTTTAAACTTGGGTTTTCACATTTTTTTTTTTGTTTGTTTTCAGCATGATCATGTTTGCACGCAGCTGCTCTATGCTTAAACAGCTGAGATCGGCCACAAAAAAAAAAAAATATTAAGATTAAACATTTATTCATGCCAATGGCCATATATTTGGTCATTGTCATGCTTACAGATGTGAATACATGCTTTTATTTGTTCTGTCATGCCTCCATTTTCTTTTTTGCAGAAATGTGTTCATTTAGTAACTGAACACATTTCTGCACTGAGACTGTTCCTGCATGGAGACCTGGTAGCTTCCTGAATCACTAATTCACCTCATCTGCATGGTTTTCACCAGCAAATGAGGTAATTAGCATGCTGCACAGTTTTCCATGCAGGAACAGTGTAGACAGGCTCGTACACATCAGATCAGCTGTTTGCTGAATTGCTCGGTGACTGAACTCCATGCAGGAGCTGCTACACTGTTCCTGCATGGAGTTTTAGCTTTCATGAATCTCAGGGATTGTTTTTACTGTCTTTAAGAGTTTTACTGTAAGGATTGCTCAGTTTAAGTATTTATTAAACTACTAGTTAACCTGCATATTAATACAAAAGTAATTCAAGACATTGACAGGCTGACTAGGTAATCTAATTGGTTTAAATTAAATGGTAGGTTTTAAAAGTGATATAATTGTAATATGATGCTTAAAAAGGGATATACTGTCTTGATAGCATGATTAAATGTGAACAGTTTATATTTTGTGCAGTAGAGGCTGCACGAGTGTTTATAAATTTTTTAAAGAACAAGAAAAAGCTTCACAAATCAAAATTCCTGCCAAAAAAAGCTTCACTTCATCTCCTGTGACTGTATTTAGCATGCACGAGCATGTTAAACCTAGTAGCAACAAGCCCGTGAAGCCAGAACCAAGGAAATAGAAGACGATGACATCACATGACCTTTGAACCCATGCACAGTCTCAAAATGCAGAAATGAAGCCAAAAATGAAAGATGGAAGTGAAAGAAACAGTTTCTACTTATCTTTTGGCTTTTAAATTCCACAAAGCTATAGATTTCTAATAAAATTTTTGATTTGTAACACAGACAGTTAATTCAGTATCTGTTTCATAAAGTTTAAGTGGAAAATCATAATTTAATATTAATGTTTGACTGTATTTAGAAACAATAGCAATAGGAGTAAACAAATAGTCAGGCTGTAAAGTATATGTTAAGTAAAGTTATATATAGGTTTCTATTTTGGTGATTTCACGAGTAAATAGCCACAACTTGTAAAAGGCTTTGTCAGCATGTAGAATATGCATTGCTTTAAAAGTTAATGACAATGGAGGTTTTGGGGAATTGTTTCAAATCACTAAAAGATTACATACACAGAAGAAATGGAGGACTATAAATATAAAGATAGATCAAAACATCAGATATAGTATAAACTGCTTGAGCTCTAATAGTAAAATATAAGGTGCTTTTTTCTCTCCTAACTATAGAAATATCATAGTTATGCAGTGTTATTATCAAATAAATGACATCTGCAAGTAAATTCATTCAGAAATGTGAAAGATGAGGCAACATTGTAAACTATATTGTATATGCTTTCAGGAGCACACTGCATAGCCATATATGTATAAAACTGATTTTATTGGTATTAGAAGGAGTCTCAACAAAAAGATCCTGGCTTTTGATGGCTGAAAGAAATGTTTCACTTATGATTGAAATGTATTAAACTATCTGTATATCTATATATTTATACATTGGTTTTATACAAAAAACTTCACATCATTTGGTAAACTTAATCGTATGTAGAACAGTGCAGTTGAATTGTTTATATACATAATTATAAAGAAATTTACTGCAATTACAGAATGTACTTTATAGGTTCATGTTTAAATATGGTTGCTTTGAAAATATGTTATTGTTTATATATTTTTTGTACTAAGCAGATGCAAATTGTGAGTGTATTTGATGTGTGAGATGTGGTTTAAGGGTGGTTTAGTTAATTGTTTAACTAAACCTGAAACTTTGTTTCATGTCTGTGGGTGTATATAGTTATTGGTTTCAGAGTTCATTAGTGAATATCTCTTATTCATGCATGATAAAACATTTCATAACATACTTCAAGTTAGTGCAGATGGAATGTATTTTAGATGCTCTACATAGAAGTATAATATATAATGACTTATAAATGCTTATCTTTAAATGTCAGTGGTATAAATAATAATACCAAAATAGATGGTTTGCTTAAGTTTATCAAAATGCATAAAGTGCAGATAAGTTTCTTGTAAGAAACACATTTATTGAAGAAAGATTTACAAAAAATATGCTTTAATGGCTATACAGTACTTGCTGACTCTTGTCTTAAGTCTAAAACAAGGGGCACACTTATATTATGGAATAACACTTGCACAATACTTAAAATTATAAACACATTTTCAGATAAAGATGGAATGTTAAGTCTAGTGGTATTGGAAATTAATAGGAAATATTACACATTAATAAATTCATACTGGATACCTGAGTTCGGAAATAAATATGTCGACAAATATCTGGATTTTATTACTATATATGCAAAGGGGAAATTATATTGGCAGGAGATTTCAGTTGCTTATTAACAGATAAAGTCACCTCTAGAAATAGTAAAATAAAATTAACAACACAAGCTAAGAAGCTAAATGATATTATAACCTCAATGAACCTTAGAGACATACACAATTTAAGAGCTCAAAATTCACTACATTACACACACTATTCTTTCAGATTTGGCAAACAAACAAATATTGACAAGATTTTTGTTTCAAACAATATATACTCAAAAGTAAGTGATGTCCTGATAAAGACATGCCCACTGTTTGACCGCAATGCTGTTTTTTTAGTTTAACTATGAAAAATGATGATTTGATAATTCTACAAAGGATTCCAGCATATATAACAAAACTAAAAGACTTCAGGGAACGGATTTTAAAAGAAATATATACATTTAGGGAAATCAACAATAATGGTGAGGTAACAGATATCATATTATGGGATACATTAAAAGTTTATATCTATGGCAGAATAAAATCTTGGTACCTTCAAAAAAGAAAAGAATGGGACAAAGAACTCTTAGAAATACAAAACAATATAGATAAGTTAAAACTAAATTTAAAGTTAAATGGTAAAGCAGCGCATATTGAAATTTCAAAATTAAATCAAAAATATTTAGAAATAATAAATCATAAAGTTGCTATAAAGATAGAAACATTAAAACTACTATCCTATTCTGTAAACCCTAGACATCTACACAAATTGGCTATTAGATCCAAAAAACTAAATAAACAAAATCATATCGATGAAATTAAATACAAAAGTAATAACTCAGTTAAGAGAACAACTGATTTAAAGGGTATATTAGAAGTATTTAAAACTCATTATCAATGAATAAATGATAAAAGTCCACTTTTAGAGACAGATAATGTAAAAGATGCATTTATACAAAAAATATAAATACTAAGATGTCAACTCAGCAAAATAGCATACTAAATAAACAAATAACTTTAGCTGAAGTGAAAGAACAAGTCAAAAACTTAAATGATGATAATCACAGAATTATATAAGATTTTCCCTGAATACATAATAAAGATGTTACTAAATACTGTCTCTACAATCAAACAAAAATGAATAATCCCCCATCTTGGAAATATTTAATAATCTTTCCCATTCTGAAATAAGGTAAGGATCACAAATCTTGTGCTTTATATAGACCAATATCACTACTAAACATCGATTACAAAATTTGCATGTCCATCTTTGCCAAAAGACTAAAGAATGTATTACCTAACTTAATACATTATGACCAAACAGGATTAATCTTACATAGGAAAGTACAGGATCATATTATTAAGTTATTAACTCTAACAGATATTGCAAACAAAACTGAGAAGCAACTAACTATTATTAGTTTAGATATAGATAAGGCATTTGATTCCATCAGTTGGTTTTATTTACAAAAAAATTCTTGATGGATATAATTTTTCTTCAGACTTTACTAACCTAATAATGAAAATATATTATGAATCACAAGCATATGTTAAAATTGGTTTGTGTTTATCCCCACCATTAAAAATTCTTAAAGGAACTAGACAAGGATGCCCATTGTCCTTGTTATTATTTATCCTTTCAGTGAAACCTTTTGCTTCATGTATTAGAAATGACTCAAACATAAAAGGATTTCATGTTAATGAGGATTATTGTTCAAAAGTCCAGTTGTTCGTGGTGATATGTTATTAACATCAGGTGATATAGATGGTTCTTTACAAGGTATTACAAATGCTATAAATAAATTTGAAAAAATCTTAGGGCTTACATTCAATCAAAATAAAACCAAAACATTATTAATTAATAAGAAAATAAATAGAACCTTACTAAAATATAATTTTTTATTTGGGAAAATGATATGTTAGATTAGTTAGGCATTAGTATAAGGAACACATGGAAAGAGACTATCAAATTAAATTATACTAACCTAATAGTTATTATCGGTGACTTAACTAAAATATGGAATAAAATGTTTTTCACTATGGAAGACAGGCTCTCATTAATAAAAATGATTGTCCTACCCTAAATTTTATTTTTTATACAATCACTGATTTTACCCCACCTAAGAAAATATTTAAACAATTAAATTCTATGTTAATTACATTTCTTTGGTTCCCTATAAAACCCAGAATAGCTTACAAATGGCATGTTAGAGCCTGGAATAGTAATGGAATTAGATTTCCTAATATAGAACTATATTCCAAATCTGTTATAATCAATCTACTATTGCATTGGATTAAACCATCATACATTTCAAGTTGGAAACAATTACATGAGATTCATATAACTGACATTAAAAGTATAGAAATGCAATTTAAGGAATCATTCAGAATAAACAGAATCTGCTGGATTCTTTGTGAATATTGTCTATACAATAAGAGGTTTTGTCATTTCTCTTATGGTATAAATAAAAAATATTTTACATTTTAAGAACATAATAGATAGCAATTATAGTTTTAAACAAACATTTTCTGATATTTCCCATAGCTTATACACAAGACTGTTTAGATTCTTTCAACACAAATAAAATGCGGAAACTCAAAAGACAATAATTAAAAATTCTGACACCAGTTTATAGGTAATAAGAACATCCAATCAATTAACTCTCTTTTAGCCAAATTTGATATTTGTCATGATAATTGGTTGTGTACATTCATTACTGCAATTTATTGAAAATTAAGTGACAATAGCAATTAATTTAGAGGTTGATACTATACTAAGGTTGATACAATTATTTACACGGTGTGAATCAATGAGCAGTGAATATAAATGAAGCATATCACCCATATATAAGATCGTAAGAGAAGATCTGCTTAATTTTGACCCAGAATTTTGGAATTACTCTATGAGGATTAATGGTGAAACTTTGTCTAATGAAAACAAGAAACAGTTATTAAAATTAATATACGGCACCTCATCTTCATTATATTGGAGATTCTGTACATGGAAATTTATTCATAGAAGTTTCTATACTCCACATAAAATTATCTCATAACAAAGATTAAAGAAAGCAAATGCTGGAGGTGTGGTGAATTTCTGGAAGCTAACTGGGTTCATATGTTCATTGAATGTAAAACTGTTACTCAATACTGGAGAGATTTCAGGCACTTCACAAAAGCTTTGTGGTCTGTTAATTGTGAAATCACTAATTCACTGAGTCTATTTAATGTACCTACCCCAAATGTAATACACAAATATCAGCTACTGGTCCTTTGGACAATTTTAGCAACAGGCAGAAAGATTATTACATCATATTGGAAAAATAAACAAGATCTGTTGTTTGTTGAGTTTATTACTTTAGCAAAATATGTATGTAAAAAGAAAATGCAAACCATTTGTTACAGAACATCTAATGTAACACATAAAAGAATAGCATGGTAAAAACTGGAAAATGTATTAGATAAATATTGACAAGTTTTCATGGATGAGACAAATGTTTACCATGGATGATCGTATATAGTGTAAATAGTTGTGATATAACATTTACTGTATGTTAGAAATGTATATTGCTTCATGTTTATTAACAAAACAAAATAAAAATGTTTTAGAAAAAAAAGAAACATGATGGAAAAAATATACCCTTTCTGAGATCCAATCAGTAGAAAAACTTTAAGTGCAAATTAAGCCATTGCTTCATTGGGTCTGCATTTACTTTATAAGTAAACACTACTTTAATATAATGGATACCACTCCTCTTTCTTCAGAAGAGTTAGATTATTAATGCAACACCTTAGTTTAAAAAAGATATGTTAAATGAATCATAAAATAGTGGACTAGCACTCTATTTCAATGAAGTAAGTCTTGCCACATAAAGGTACATGAACCATAGCTGAACAGCCTAGATCAATCATAGTGCCTATATGAGCCAACACTCCCAGCTCATATCAGTAAGGTGTTTCTTCGCTGAGGGAAAAAAAAGGGCGGGGGGCAGGAGCACACCTTTCCTTGGCTGAAAGCAGGATGATAAAGTAAGGGAGAAAGGACACACTTTTCTTTAACTCAAATCAGTGACAAACTTTAAAGCTTTTGGTCTTTAAAATAGGTTTTAATGGTACCACACCATTAAGTCCAGGTTCACAATCAGCTCATAGATTGATGATCCAGTCAATTTCAGCAACTTCAGTGTGATTCTGCACATCTCCTCTCCTTATGTTTTCAGGAATCAACTGTAGCACCATAAACTTGAAGGAGTGTGCAGGATGCATTTTGACATATTGTGCTAAAGCATTGGTCTTTTCTGAAGGGGCAATGTCACGTATATGGCAAAGGATTCTTTCTTTGAATTGGTGATCAGTCTTCCCTATATAGAAGGCATTGCATTTTTGACAGTCAGCCACATATGCTAGATACTTGCTATTGCAGTTGGTTCGCATCTTTAAAGAAAATAGCTGGCCAGAAACTGGATGGCAAAACAAGTTGGAAATATTGATGTACTGACAATCCTTACATCTTCCACATTTAACAGTCCCTTTTCTGCCTTCAGTAAGTTGAGGTCTCCTAGTAATTTCATCTTTATAGCACAAAAGTCACTTGATATTCTTTTTATTTTTGAAGGTCACAACATGTTAAAATGCATCCTGCTCAAAATGATCAAAATGATCGTGAACCTGGACTTAATGGTGTGGTACCATTAAAACCTATTTTAAAGACCAAATGCTTTAAAGTTTGTCACTGATTTGAGTTAAAAAAAAGTATGTCCTTTCTCCCTTACT
Source organism: Protopterus annectens (assembly GCF_019279795.1). Taxonomy (NCBI): domain Eukaryota; kingdom Metazoa; phylum Chordata; order Ceratodontiformes; family Protopteridae; genus Protopterus; species Protopterus annectens. The sequence goes on along the minus strand of NC_056739.1, from coordinate 936,789,054 downwards.
TTATCAGCCTGCTTTGAGCCAAGGAAATATGTGGTCCCACTCCCCCACCCCACTTTTTTATCCCCCTCACTGAGAAGCACGTTATTGACATGAGCTGGAGGTGTTGGCTCATATAGGCACTGTGATTGGTCTAGGCTGTTTAGCTATGGTTCATGTACTGTGAACAACTGCCTTTATGTGACAGGATGTACTTCATTGAAACAGAGTGCTAATCTACTATTTTACGATTTATTTAACATATCCTTTTTTAAACTAAGGTGTTGCATTAATTCCCTAACTCTTCTGAAGAAAGAGGACTGGTATCCACTCTATTAGAGCAGTTTTTACTTATAAAGTAAATGCACACCCAGTGAAGCAATGCCTTAATTTGCACTTAAAGTTTTTCTACTGACTGGATCTCAGGGAGGGTGTATTTTTTCCATTATGTTTCTGATAGGATGTCTTGGCTCTAGCTTGTACTGGAAGTGTCAGTTTGTGTGAATGTCTTGATTGGTCAAGCCTTCCTTAAGTGGAACACCTTTTTTCAGTTGTAACAGGATCTGAGGAAGGGAAAACCCAAAAACGCTTATCCATCCTGAATGGTGCACCTTTTTGTGTCGTTATGTATTTTTCCACAAGGATTGTGCTACAAACATTTCCTTTTTATCAAGGGTTTGTTTTAGTAAAGGATTTTAAGAATCTTTTGGATGTGTATAGTGGTTCGGCTGTGACTTATTCACTATATAGGAAAATTGTTTTCAGTTTAGCGGTGATATCAAAGAACATTCCACTTGTTTTTCCTCCATTTTAACAGTAGCTGTATTGTTGAACAAATAAAGGATATTGCTCAGCTCAGACCACAATTCAGATTTAGTGCTAATTTACAAGACCGAGATGCAAATTAAAAAAGAGAAAAGGTCCAGGTACTGATCCACTGGAAATAAGTACAGTGATGGGAGATAGAAAGGCTGACACTTAAAAAGATCAGTAGGATAAGTAAGATTTAAATCAAGATATAACTCTAGAAGAAAATCCTGTGGAGTACAGAGAGATTTGAAGTAATCTGTAAATAGGTGAAGGTGCAGGATACATCCATACAAAGCACAGGTGAAAAGACTTTAGCCTATATCACTAAGGATGGGAATCTGTCAGGGTAAACACTTTGGTTTTGGATCTCTAACCCAAATTTTGTCAAAGTATGACTAGTGACTAAGGAAAAGAGTCAGGAGAGGACTGAAGACAAGTGGATTTATGCTTCTACTATAAACATAAAACACCAATGGTCAGAGAAATCCTCAGTTGTACAACTTCACAATCTGTAGGTAATACTCGACCAAATAAAGCATCTCAAAACAAGTTTTTTTTTTTTTCTTTTATGGTGCATATCTCCCTTTTCCCTTCCATGTGGTGAGGCAAGCCCCTCTACACTTTTTGAATTTATGTACCAACTCTACATCACACAACATTTGGGAAAGGAGACAGTCTCTGAAACAGTGATCAGTGGTCTTGAGCATTCCCTTTTATGTTGTTTCATGACAAAGCAAATAATTCCCGTAATCTTTAGCAGGAGCAGACTTTCATGAGATAGCTATTTTCTTTTCTTTTCTTTTTTTTTATTTTTTGCACAAGGACAAGTTAAAAAAGACAAAGTCATTTATTAATGAGTTATTTGCATAGTGCAAGGAATCTGGGGTATAGGCCATTATTACCTGGCTGGTCAAATTCATAGAGAGTGTCTGAAGATTTATCAAATTCTTTTAAATATACTTTAGGTATAAGGGAGGAAGGATTCTGATGTCGTAAGTCAAGAAAGGGTAAATAATGGGTGGTAGTTTTTAGGACCGTTTGTGAAGTCTACCCGAAAATCATCAGAATGAACCGTTTTGGTAGTAGAGTAGAAGGTCTTATAAGGTCATATCCTCAAGTGATACCATTCACATCTCTAAATATTTCTGGGCCTTACTCATTTTGTTAGTAAGCAGACTTATGACTCCTAATGCTTTTTTTTTCTTTAATTTCTCAGACATATGTAGTTAAATCTAATTTTATTGGAGGGAGAGCTATTCCATGAAGCAGGCTACATGAGGCAGAACAGAAGGGAAATAGGAATAATAACAGCTTCTTCAAATGTTAGATGTTAGAAAACAGTGTCTATGGGGGAGAATCACAGGTCAGGTTTTGTGGTTGCTGTAGCTAAACATGGAGATGATATATACCAAAAAAGAGAAGGCTGGAGTAGAGGTTTTAGAGGATAGATTGTCTGAGGCTTTAGCACAAACAATTTGGAGGCTTAAGTGTGGTAAAATGATATATGTGTAGCTGTTTTTATATGCAGGAGAGAACATGGAGTAAGTTGCTTGCTCTATGATTTAGCTGGATAACAACTTGTGTTCTTTGTAGATAATCAGATTTTGCTAGTGCCCTTAATACTGGAGGAGGCAACTGTGGAGGGAGAATGATGAAGTGGCATTTCCTGCTCACATATCCCTTGTGGAAGGATGTGAAAAGTATCTTGAGGACATATCTCCCATTATTGCTTTATCCTTTGGACAGAAGGAGATCTAACAGGAGCATTAATCTCTAAACTGGGAAAATATTTGCTAGGTTTAATTTCTCTTAAGACATTTGGGTGTTTAATATCATGATGAAAATCAACTCCATTCCTAAGTCAGAGCATGATTATAGATCAATAAATTAGTTTTGTTTCAGTCATTGTTAGCCAAGGATGCTTTTCCCAGCACCCACAATCTTCCCAGAATTATCTCCTCCTGTAAATTCATAATGGGTTACATGTATTGATATCATATCTAAATACAAATTTAAATTGTTTTTTTAATTAAAACCAATGTTCCTACTACTATTGGAACTTTATGAGAAGTTATGGATTATTTCTGAAGGGGAGGATTTTGTGTGGAGAATCCAACACAGGCAATGTCACAGCATGGTGGAATTAAGAGTCCGCAGATTAAGGAGAAACATGGAGCAGCAGGCATCTGAAGAAGATTTGCAACATGATGATGATGACTTAGAATATATGCAGATAAAGATAAAGGAAAATAAAGTAAGCAAGTTATATTTACACCACAAAGATTTGTTCCTGAGCAAGAATTACTTAAATGCACAAACAGAACAGATCCCAACCTGGTTAACAATAGGAAACATCCTACTCCTCCTTAAGAGTGAACCTGCAAGCCTTCCTGAAAACTATAGACCAATAACTTGCCTTCCAACAATATATATAAACTATAGACTGGAACTGATGCAAACAGAGTTTATAGTCATTTAGAAAAAAAATCAATTTTGGCAATAGAACAAGAAGATAACAAAACAACAACATATGAAACAAAGGATCATTTGTTGCCAAATAAAGCCATAATAGAAAATTGTGAAAAGGGGATAATTTAAGTATGACAGAGATAGATTACAAAAAAGCATTTGACAGCAGCCTACATTCATGGTTAAAGAAGTGCTTACTAATGATCAGCTGTGCTACAGTGACCATGAAACAGTTACAAACTAGTTTGCAACTGAACCATGGCAAACAGCAAATCATTATCCCCGGGATAAAATTTCCCTGCTGTTTTGTCTTGCCCTTAACACATTAAGTTGTTTATATAAAATAGTAGACTATGGTTAGAAGCTGGGTCCCAAAAACAACCTTGTTTAAAGACTTCTCATCTATTTTTTATGGATGACTTTGAAGCACAGCTGAAAGTGCAAGCAACTAAAATGGTTAAAACTTTATCAGATGATACAAGAACATTTGGTCTTGATGAATGCTCAAAGCAACATTTTAAAAAAAGAAAGTTGCACACCAAGAAATATCATCCTGAGACAGGAATGCGATATAAATGAACTTGAGCTGTGGGAGTGTATAAATATTTAGGAGAAGATGAAGGATCAGCAATAAAATAAGAACAAATGAAAATACATATCAGTAAGGAATACTTCAGAAGACTAAAACTGCATTGACATCTAGGAATGAAGTTCAAGCTATAAATCAATTTTCTCTCCTTGTTCTAACTTAGTTTAGGGGTGACTCACTGGCCCCAAAAAGTATTAGAGAGATTTGATATAAAAACAAGATAAATGCTTCATGCTTATTGAATGATATATAAAAAAATCAGGGTATATCAAGATTATATATTCCTCACTATGAAGGAAGTATGGGATGCTTCAAAACTGACTCTATGTTTAAAACTGCAATTGTGCGACTGCTTAATATCTGCTGACCTCATCAAACCCAAACATAGTGAAAGTTTAAAAAAAATGAGGAGAAGTGGTCTAAGATGACATGTTTGCTTAGTTTAGCAGAAACATTTCATTATCAAACAGGAATGAAAGTCAAACCAGAATAGACAAAAAGTATGACAGAAAATAAAAAGAATATTAGGAAAAGGGTTAGATGAGAACAAAAATAAAAAAAGGAAAAAAAACTCACAAAATCTACACACAGATGAATTACAGGAGGAGGCAATTATGGGTACTTTAAGCTGCTGAGATGAGCAATCTTGGCTAACATTTAAGACAGAAACAATACTAATATCATGATCTCTAACTGTACAGTGATTTAGGAATGGGGTCCATTCGCACCATGGTATTAGAAACACAAAACTTGTAGAGAAATTAAAAGAAAGAGAGAGAGAGAGAGAGAGATGCCAAACATCACATATTTTTGGATTGTAAATATTTTCAGTACTGAAAAATATTACTTGAAATGACAGGCTTGTGCAAATAATCTAACTCAAATTTTAGCCAGCTTGGCATTATAACAAAACTAGTTCTTTTAACAAAATTTGTAGCTTAATAAATTAAAAGCATTGTAAATCCTTGAGGGTTTTTAAACAATGTTCACTACATCAAATTGCACAAAATAAATCAATTATTCTATGAAAAACTGTATGCAGCCATGCATGGCATATGCTTTGCTGCATCTCTGGATACAGAGCTCAAGAAGAATGTCTAATTCGGAGAGGAATTATTACAAGGCAGCAAATCCGACGACCTGTGCAGGTTGGGGGTGGGGTGGCAGGAGCTCTAAGTCTGTATGAATGCAACAAAGTGACAAGAGAGAGAGAGGGAGAGAAAGTACCCTAGTTGAATTTAATCATTAATTGGGGAAATCATAAAAGTAAGGTAGCAGTCAGTGTACCAACTAAATTCTAAATAAGAGTTGTAGTAAAAGGCCTGTTTAAAGGTGCAAATAACTTAAGGGGGTAGGCAGAAGAGCTACAAAGAAGTGGCATTAGACAGAAAAAATAATGAAGAAACATATACATTAAATAAGAAGGTATATCGGTGGCACAACAGCTGCTACAGGACAAAGGGAGGCAGGCTAGGAAGTGGCATTAAAAGTATAGCCTTGCAAATGTTGCTTAACAACTTGCACAATGCAATCAGCGCTATTGTAAGAGTATAACATACAGAACAAGATGCAGAAATGAAATAGGTATACTATGTATGATTGCTTTTGAAAAAAAGGACTAATTTGTCTTAAACTTAAAACAGAAAGCACAGTAAAGAAATACAACTAATGTAATATTGTAAAGAATTACATTGTATAATAAATTATAAGATGAGTTATGTTTTAATAATAAGATTTCATAAGACTTACTTTTCTAACTTTGCCAGATCATTCTCTGCTTGCTGCGTTAATATAAATTTAAAATTCATGCCATTTGATAATAGATGTTATAAGTATTTATATAGCATAAAATATAATTTGCCTGGCTTCCTGGAACAGTCAAAATAATTACGCAAAAAAGCAGCTCACATTCCCTGTATTGCATTTGTACTTCATTGGCTGTGTACAAAAGGTATTCTGTCTGTAGACCACAGTAAATCACTGAATAAAAGACATTTAAAAGTGATTTTTTTATTTGATGTAAGTGAACCCTCTTTTTTATTGTCTGCAGTGAGTAACTTTTGTTGTACAATTTGCATTGCCTTCACATGCAATACCACTTTTGTCAAATGTTAACAGAAGATAACACTTTCATATTTTTACAGTCCTCAAATGAACTAAGTCTGAAGTATTTAATTAAAAATAAATAAATAAATTATATATATATATATATATATATATATATTTATATATATATATATATATATATATATATATATATATATACATGTAACATAATACCTGCCACAGAGAATAGTCACTACCGCTATCTGGTATTCAGTCATTATCTTTCATACCAAGGACTCTGTACATACTTTTGTAATGGCATTTATTGTATGCATCTCTGCAATGCCTTCAGGTTACTTTTTACTGTATTATGTTTCCTACAAAGCATTAGTGATGCACGGCAGGCAGCTTAAAGAGCCATAATAGAAATGGCTAGAGAAAGTATTTTGAGAATGCAGTAAAGCACAAGGAACCACTTAAAAGTACAAAGACTTGGGGAGATGTGAGGGATGCCTAGAGATGAAACATATGTATTTCTAGATGGCTATTGCTCTTGACAACATCAAGAGGGATGTGTGCCATAAGAAACAAAACGTCCATGGAGTGGATAATGTGCAGGGAGAAAAATGTCTAAGGGGAATTAATTCATCGGATGGCACTGGAGAAAAATTAAGCTTTGTGTCAATCAGAAAAGGTGCCAGAAGACCAAAGAAAGTGGAAACATGATTACCATATTCTCCAGTATGAAATCAGAATATGAGCAAAACAAGTGCTAGCCAGATCCTGTTATTTCTTTAAACTGACAAAGGTTGTTGTTTGACTCTCTTAAATTGTCAAGAGTATGATACTGTTTAGAAATACATGTAGTTACTGCACAGCAGAACATTATTAGTATGTTACATCTCAAAATGCTTGAAATGTAAAATTACCTTTATTTTACTGAAATGCAGATTATTCAAGGTTAAAATATGAACTGTTTTCCCCAAAGCACATCATCTCTGTATTGTCTGAAATAAAAAAAAAATGTTTTTGCATTATTACATGAAAGAAAGCACTCTACATTGTGATGCTTTTAACAACAAAGCATTACTTTTCATTCTCTGGCAGTACTGAAACAAATTATTATTTTTTTTCAGATGGCTTCATAGCTTCAGTGTTGTATGATAAAAAAGCTGAGACACTTAATTGCAAGAATAGGTTACAAACCACGTGCACTGGACATATATTGATTTTAATTATGCTTTTTGAAAGTTCTTAAAGTTAGCATGAGAAAGTTTAATGCAGCTATCTGCATTCTCTTGCCTTTGGAAATGTATGCAAATTTTGCCTGAACATGAAATGAACTGTATAAGCTAAAAAACCTCTAATGAAGGAAGGAAAAAGAACTAGAAAAACAAATTTCTCATTTGAGCATTTTTGTTATTTATTTGTCGAACTTCATCAGAAATCTTTTAATATTCAAATGAATCATTTCACAATAACATGAATTTCAGTCACATGAATGATTTCAGATGAAATGTTTTGAATACAGAAATATTTCTAAACTTCAATAAATCCCCAGGATTCAATAAAGCTTAGATGGAGTGCAAGAATAGTGCAGCCGCTCCTGCATGGAATATGGCTGCCAAGCAATCCAGTAAACAAGCCTAGGGATGTGCACGAGCCTGCCAGCACTATTCCCACACAGACACAACTGAATAATGCTAATTACCTCATTTGCTGGTGAAAACCATGCAAATAAGCTGAATTAGTGATTCAGTAAGCAGGCAGGCATCTGTGTGGGAATAGTGTGAGATGCACTCACATTTTTCTGCAAAAACCAAAAAGGAGGCATAGCTCAGAGTAAAGCATGTATTATACTCCTTAGGTATGCCAATGGTCAAATATATGGCCATTGGCATGGAAAAGTGTTGCAAAAGTATAAAAATAAAAGTTTTTCTTTTGGCCGATCTCACCTGTTTAAGCATACGGCAGTGGCATGCAAACTAAATCTGCATTTTGCCATTATAGTCTATGGCGTGCAGAATCAAAACCATAACAGGTAACACTGGTTGCTAAAGAAGAAGGCTGTGGTATAGTGGTGTAACCAGGGACCAAGACAGTGGGTTATGCAAATGAGCAAATTTTACTGAATCACTAAAGGGCAGACCATTCTCTGGCTGCACCTAACCATGTAGGAGCTATAAGGCAGTGGTGTAAGCAGAAGAAGCAGCTGACATAAAAAGGGTGTGTGTCATGCTTGGTGTAAGCACATTGGAGCACCACGACTCCTAGTTGAGCTTAGCTAAGCACAGCTAAGCAAGAGGGTGTGTTTCAGGCTGTATTGACTTATTCCATGAAATGAAGAGCGTGTTCATTTCCAGGGGAGGGCCATTTCTGCTTCAAAGTGTTTACTTTAGCTAAATGGGTTTGCGCGCTGCACACTGGGTCTAAAAAAAAAAAAAAACAACGGAAATAGCAGGAATGTTTACATTTGGGCAGCAGGTTTGTGCGGCGCACCTCGGGGCTTAAAAAGGGTGGAAATGGGAAGGGAAAAAAGAAAAAAAAAGGCAAATAGCAGAATAAAAGCAATCAAGTACTAATAAAATAGCAAGCAGGTGGAATGTATTATAGCTACCCAATCATACAGGCAGCATCTGCAGCACAACAGTATAAACTGTGCGAATGTGTTTCAGTCTGGTTTTCCCACAAATCTTGCAACATTGGTGTACACATGCAGCAAATTTTAACCAAAAAAAATGTTAGGGGCTGCCATTGGCTTGATCTATCAGTATGTTCTAGAGGCTAAGGGTGGTGAGGAGGATAATGCTGACAACCACCCCAGACTGAGGAGGAGGAGAAGAGTGTTCAAACCCAGGGTAACCTACCAGGGTCTACATGATCTGGAGATAGTATAGACATACTTTGGCAAATCATTGAGCTGTGCCAGCCTCAACTCAGACCCAGAGCCAACAGAGGGGAACCCACCCCACTGGATACGAAGGTATGTGTAGCCTTAAGAATACTAGCTACAGGTACTTTCCAAAGACCTACTTGGGACATGATGGGGACTCACAGGCATCTGCATCCAGGGTACTCGACCGGTTCCTGAATGCCATGCTACCACATGACGGTGAGCACATTTACTTCCCTAACACCCGTGAGGAGAGGACCAGCAATATGTGTCTCTTCCACCGTGTAGCAGAATACCCGGATGTACTGGGTCCGATAGACTGCATGCACATCTACATCAAAGCACCACCCAGTGAACAGGGTAGGGTCTACACAAAAACTGCAAGGACTTCCCCTCCATCAACTGCCAGGTTGTGTGCAATGTCCAGGGAATTATCATGAATGTGAGTGCTGGCAGCCCTGGAAGCTATCAGGAGTCCCGCATCTGGCATTAATCACAGCTGTACCAGGCATTTGCCAGTGGGAACATCCTGTATGGCCATCTGGTGGGGGATGCTGGCTATGCAGTGGAGCCATGGATGATGTCACCCATCAGAAATGCACACACATCCACTCAAGAATGCCATAATGAGGCACACGCACAAACCAGGATCATTATAGAGCATGTGTTTGGGATGCTCAAGTCAGTTCCGCTGCCTTGACATATCTGGAGGAACCTTGCAGTACTCTCCAGCCACATGTGCACACATGTTCATAGTATGTGCCATGCTACACAATATGATCCTGCGGAAACAGCTGCAGCCGGAACAGCATGGGGAAGGGCCACACAGCCCCCCACCATTCTCAAGGTCCCCACAGGCACAGAGGGACTCAGAGGAGGAAGCCCCTGAGCCTGCTCCTGTAGGCAGAAGGAGGCATGCCCAGTATGTCCAGGCCATGGCAAACAGGCAACACATAGCACACACACACACTGACACTGTAGGGACCCAGGGACTGACACCTCTCTCCAACTAGCACACACAGTAAAATGGATGCTACACTTCATGCTACTTGTAGCTTACCCTGTATAGGCAGTGCACTGCGTGCATCCAACAGAGTCAGCCCTCACCCATCATCCCCACAAGTGTTGCAGGCACAAGGTAAGTCAGTCTTCTAAACAATAAATGAATGGAGTAGTATGTTCGGCTAGCATATCTATGGTACAGCTGCTTGCATGCAAGGGAATTGGATGGCCTACTGGGGTAGCAGCTGTCAACTGACAGCTATGTAGGACACCAGGAAATGTTTGCCCAATACTGGCTTCCCCACACTATGCAGTATTATCCAAGGTGACAAATCCCACTGCAGTATATTCAGGGGGCCAACTAAAGGAAGGGTCATAGGTCACATGTATGGATGTCAATTTAGGGACCCCATACTCACCCCTCAGACTCACCCAGAAAGTCAGCCATAGTAAACCATAAAGGAGTGCCTGGAAAAGGCCCAAAAATGGTGACAATTATGGAATACCCGCCTACAGACTTACACAGTGATATCACATCAGGCCTTCCAGTTGCAATAAGGCTCTGAAGGGTAAGAAGTCTGAAACTCAGTTGTATGCCATTACAATCTAACATGTGGCCTCTAGTGATATGCCTCTACTCTCCAAGACAGGGTACAATGCTATGCTTAATGGAACCAAAATGTAAAGCCAATGTCAGCACTGTATGTGCAAATGTGTACCATTGACAGGTGTGCCCCCCACATACCCATATTCCCATAGAAATGCAGTAACATGTAGGTTGGTAGGGCAATAGCAGCAGAGCACACATTGCCAAGGTTGTCCCAATCAACATGATAACTTGTTGTATGTCTACAATATGCAGGGGTCAATGATCTATGTATATGCATGGGAAATACTCTCAGGATATGGCCAGCACTTACTTCCGACTGCTGTGTCTTCTTAGTGACCTAGGTACAGTACTGTGGTAGACAGGGCCATGTACGAAGAATCTCAGTGCCAACTGTTTCACATGTCAGCTACACCTATGGTGGGAGTTGTACACACTGTCCAGATTTCAATATCCATTACTGCTGGTAAGCTGGACAGGTCATGGACAGGGGGCCACACATATAAAAAGTACACAGATCGGAGTAACCTACACAGTGCCTACCATACCTCCCAACTGTACAGACCTTTTTGCGGAATGTACAGAGGTTTGCATCATATTTGTAGTGTCTCAATCATGAAATAGTGTTTGTGTGGCAAATCATTGGTAAACCACAGAATTCTAAAGTTAGGAAAATAATGACGGATTGTAGTGTCTCAGACCTCACACCCTATAGAAAATGCATGCTAATGCAACATCTGTTATTGCATCACCCTTCTAGGTTTGCAAGGTCAGTAGTTATAATGGTCCCTATATTTAGGCCTTTGTCAACCAGTTACGTATGGCTTTGTCCAGGTGTCTGGCTCTCATATGTAAAGAGGTATGGTGCCTAGTAGCACAGCAGGTACCAGAATGTCAGTGTACTAGCAGGTCATAAAAGGTTCATAGGTTCATAGATTGGTACTAGGCTATCAGCCCTAGGGCCTATACAAGCCTAGCCATAACAATTCCCTGGCTATTTCTTCCCACACTATTTACTTCCCTGGACCCCTGTCTAGCAGGGTGACTGACGTGATCCCCGGGGTGAATTTCCTTTCTCCCATCCAATCGTCAAGGTTCCTTTTGAAGAGGGCCAAAGAGGCACTCTGCTTGACATGTATTGGCAATCTATTCCAGAGTCTGGGGAGTCTCTGGGTCAGGAACCTATCCCTCCAGCATGCTTTGTTTATTGTGATGACAAGGTTTAGATCCCTGGAGCATGTGGTTCTGAGGGATTGGGATTTCTTTAAGTGTAGCATGTCCAACAGCTCTGAGTTTGACATGGCCTTGTATGTTAAGAAGAGATCGCCTCTGAGTAGACGATATGCAACAGAGTATAGCTGGAGTTTTTTAAGGCGGTCAGCGTAGGGCATCTGCTTTAGGCCTGTGATTCTTTTAGTGAGGTATTTCTGTGGCCTTTCCAGTTGCTACAGATGTCTTGAGAGGTACATACCAAATGGGGCGTTGTATTCTATAATGGGTCTAATGAGGGATGAGTACAGTGGGACAATGACTTCCTTTTTTCTGGATGAAAAGCCCTTAGTGATGAGGTGCGCCACATAGAAGGATTTCCTGACTGTTGTGGCGATGTGGTTATCTGGTTATCAAAGGTGAGACCACTGTCCACCTTACTGTGTCAGCAATGACAACATGTCACTGACCAACAGCCATAACCCTGGAATGGCAGGTTGTCACAGAAGGAGCACAAGTATACTTTGTATATCTGTTCTTTTGTCCTAACATTGCATTCACCTGAAAAGTATTTGCAAAACAAGAAAAGATCATGTTAAAATGTCAATGGCAGACAGTGGAGAAGCAGATGTCACACCCATAACAGAAAGCAAGCAAGTAACAACTGGTCCCCCAACCATCTATGTATGGCAGAACAGTATCAACAACCTGTCCCCATGTGTGGGTCTTCGTCTGACTGTCATATGTGGGCCTGCCCAGATGTCAGACTCAGTGACAGTTTGACAGCTAGGTCAACATGTAGCCACATAATAACATAGTAACACAAACTGTCTGAGGACCCCAGCAGATGTAGTGGTGCAATGATGGACAACCTGCCAAATAAGTATGCTCAGAGGTGTGTAGCCCATAACCTTGCATGTGATGTCATGGCATTTTCCATGCTCACGCCAGAATTACAAGTACATAACAGCAGCCACTGTGGGCAAAGCCTGAAGACCGGGCTATAGAAGGATAAAGAGACACACAGAAAGGGGAGGGGAACCACTGTCCAGACAAATGGAGAATGTGCACACCAGAAGACATTTTTGCAGTAACATGGGTGCCCTGCAGTGTATGGAGTCAGTAAATATCACCTGCAAATACACAACACACACTCACATAAGTGGAGGTCCACAACAAATCACACCCCAAGTAAAGGACATTTCAGATTCAAAAACACATGAGAACTTCCCAAACCTACACAAGACAGACCACACATACACCACACACCAGGGTCCTACAAACACTAAGGCCTTACCATACACACAACATATTACTCATAGAAGACTCCACTGTGGGACACATAGATGTGGCACAAACCAGGCAGGATAAGGAGAAAGTCACAATTACTTGTTTGGTAGGTGCCATAAACTGCCATATCACACATGCACTCAAGTCACCCCACAACAGGTACAGGTATCACACTAGCCTGGTCCATGGTGGTGTGAATCATGTCAGAAGTACCTCATGGACTATAGAAAGACAGACATATTCCAGCTTGCTGAATATGTGTCCCATGCAGGCATGTACCTAGCCAGAAGCAGCATCCTGTTGTCACCCAGAGTGATGGATCAATATGAACAGAAAGTGATTGTTAGTAATACATGACTCACTTACCATTGTCAGCCCAGGGGGATCCACTGGCTGGCAGCCTGGGAACATATGAGTGACAGAATGCACTGCCTTACTACAGATGGCCTGCATCAGTCTCACATGGCCTGCAGGCTTCTGGCAAAGGCTAATGCCTCACCAATAGTGCCATTGTAGGGAATGTCATGGGGTCCATATTACCAACATAACACAGTCAACAAAATGCAAATAAAAGGCCATGATGCTAAATGCTAGTAGCATACCTCTCAACCTCGTAGAGCACGAAATCTGGACAAAGCCATACATAATGGTGGGATAAAGACCCGAATATAGGGACACTTTTGAAATAATGCTCTCACAATGTTAGAAAGGTGATAGAATAACAGAGGGGGTGTGTAGTAGCATGGATGTCATGAAGTGTGTGAAGTCTGAAACTCTAACGTTTGGTCATTATTCCCTGACTGCACCCCTGAGTAATTTGCAATGAACTTGGTAGAAAACCACAATGGTAAGGGAAACTGACCAGATATATGAGGCAAGAATCTGGATAATCTGTAATAATCTGTACAGTTGAGAGGTATGGCAACACCAGGATATGACCTTTCATGTAAGAAGAATACCGCACAACCAGGTAATCCCAAGCTAATATATCACCAAGGTTCTGGACCTTTTACACCGCTTCAGCAGTCAGTCAACTGTAACCACACCTCCCAACTGGCCGGATTGTGCAAGAATGTCTAGCCTTTGCCTCATAATATTGGTATGTGCATCATCCATTTTGAATTTCTCTGGTAAATAACTGTGATGATCTGACATCTGTCAGTAGGTAATGACACAATACATTACAGTGTCAAATATTACATAGGTCAGAAAATTCTGCTAAAACAAACCCTGTAATTCAAGCAACTCATACATTAATAAGAGCAATAGTGACAGTATCCCCCTATGTCTGGGCCATTGTTTCCCCATATTGGCAGCCTATCTCCAGATATCCTGCACAAACAGGTTGCAAGGTATGGCTGTAGCACACAACACCCCTGACTGGAGTTACAACTATTCCTGGAATTCATTCCCACACTTACTACAGAAGGTCATACTGGCCATGCTCCTACACTTAGAGAAATAAGGCCCATGTCTGAAACCACAACGGACTATATATATATATATATATATGCATTGTACAGATATTTTTGCATACACACAGCTATGTACACCTAACTGTCTCCACAAACACCCATCAGACAGACAGGATTACCCACAGACAGCTGTAGATGGTCCATATGTGGCATTTCTGCATCTGTTGCATGTGATACACACACATAGACATGGGGAAGAGAGAGAGACAGACAGTGATAGAGTGAGACACACAGGGAGACACACACACAGAGTGTCATACACAGGGATACCCTGAATGGCAGAGAATGATGTCCTGCTGCAGACAGTTGCATACCAGTTGTAACCACTGGCACATGCCAGCATGAAGATGACATTCATTGTCTGATGATACTGAGATGGTGGTTGTAATATCACATCACCTACATTTATGTGTGTGTGTGTGTGTGTGTGTGTGTGTGTGTGTGTGTGTGTGTGTGTGTGTGTGTGTGTGTGTGTGTTTGTGTCTGTAGGTCTCACTATTATGATGCCTTACCCACCCAGTACACTTCCCATTGCCCTACTATACAAGATCTGTTGATGTCATTCACCTTAGAAGTACCTTTGGACTAGCTTCAGTCCTGTCAGCTCTATACTGCATGTGGTAAGTGTGTAACACTGCAATGCAAATAACTGGATAGGTAGGGGTGCTAATCTCAATCCTAGTATATGTAAGTGTGTGTGTGTTTGTAGGTTAAAGATTTTGAGCTCATTCGCAAGCAGTACACTTCCCATTGCCCTACTTTAGCAGTCCTGCTGATGTCAGTCACCTGAGAAGTACCTTTGGGCGGCCCTCAGCCCTATAAGCTCTGTGGCATGTGCGATAACTGCGTCACACTATAGTACAAATAGCTAATTAAGTAGGGGTTCTAATCTCAGTCCTGGCAGATATAAATGTTTGTGTGTGTGCGTGTTTGTAGGTTAAGGATTTTTAGCCCATTCACAACCAGTACACTTCTCATTGCCCTACTTTAGCAGTCCTGCTCATGTCATTCAACTTAGAAGTACCTGTGGGCAGCGCTTAACCCTATAAGCTTTGTGACATGTGTGAAAACTGTGTAGCACTAAAATACAAATAACTAGTTAGGTAGGGGTTCAAATCTCAGTCCTGGCAAATGTGTGTGTGTTTGGGTGGGAACCTTATCCATTGGGGGGTGGGTTTTGCATTTTTTTGTTGTGGTCCACCCAGTACACATCACAATGTCAACTTTACAAGGCCCACTGTTGTCTGTGTGTATATTTGTGTTTGTAAGTGTCTATATCTGTAGGTTAAAGTATTTTGTGGCCTTTCCTCAACCAGTATATCTCCCATTGCCATACTTTACAAGGGCTGGTGATGTTCCTCACCCTAGAAGTACCTTGGGACGCCCTATACTCCATAACCTCCATGGCCTGTGTGATTAATGCATAACACTGTAATAGCAATAACTAGAAAAGTAGGGGTCCTAATCTCAGTCCTGGTACATGTGTGCATTTTTGGGTGGGAACAATATCCATTGGGGGTGGGTTTTGCAATTTTTTGTTGTGGTCCACCCAGTGCATGTCCCAATGTCCACTTTACAAGGCCCATTGTTGTCATCCACTGTAGAGGTAGCTGTAGACATGCTGCAGCTCTATAAGTTCAGTGCCATGTGAAATAACTATGTAACAGTATGGGATAAATAAGATAGGTGGGGCGTCTAATCCTTTTATACCATTCCCCATTCAGAAATCATAGACACACACTCAGCTAGGCATCAACCCCTATATCACTAGGTGGGTTGCAAACAAGTTCACAGATAGAACCCACAGTGTGAAAGCAGCAGACTCCATGTCAGACTGCTGACCAGTCACGAGTGGAGTACCACAGGGTCTGGTCCTGGGTCCCCTTGTGTTCAGTATCTATGCCTCTGAAGTCCAGCTCAACATGAAGGGACTCTGGCTGAAAATGTTTGCAGACAACTGCAAGGTGGGTGCTTTTATTACCTCCTCAAATGATGCTGACATCCTGAAGAAAGGCCTCACTGAGACCAACAACTATTGAATCACCACATCGATGGTAGTAAACACAGGAGTCATTATAACAGAACTGGGAACTCAGGTTGACAGCGACCTCTCTGTTGACCACCACAGTGCCACTGTGGTCAGAAAGTCCATCTATATGGCACATCTCTTTACAAAGGGTGTTACACCCAGGAAGAAAGAGGTCGTAGTCCCCCTCTACTCTTCCCTCATTAGGCCAATCATTGAGTACAATGGCCATTTGGCATGTACCTCACTAGACACCTGCAACATCTGGAGAGGCTGCAAAAACACCTCACAAAGAGGATCCTAGGCCTTAAACACGTGTCTTATATGG
>NC_056739.1:936707334-936769834 GCF_019279795.1 Protopterus annectens | reverse complement strand
TTCCACCCACTACACTTACCATTGTTCACTTTACAAGAGCTGCTGATGCCAACCACCATAGAATTACCTGTATACACCCCTCGGTCCTATAAGCTCTGTCACACATGCAATAACTCTTACACAGACCTGGTAAATGTGCACATATACAGCTGTATCTCTGCTATGACACAGTTGATGTGTTATCACTCTGCCATACCCATCATTAGCAATGTCTGCAGGGCCACATCCTGCTGACATGCAGACACCTAGAACACAAATAGAATACAACAAGTGAGACTACATTCAGTCAGCATTACAAACACCAATTATGCATCATGGCTGAAAAGGTACACACACTGTGCAGTGTACCCATTACAAATGCCAGCAGACAGCACCTTACACAGCATTACATAGCTAAACTGTACTTAATTCTCCCTGTGCATCAGAACCATATTAGCATGTCCCTACATCAGTGATATGGATGACAGGGATGTGGCACAGGTATCATCATATGCACAGGGTGTTGTGCAGGTTTGCAAGAAGCCTAGGCTGGGCCAAATGGTTGGCATCATGTGTGTGTTTGGATGGGTATTCTATGAATGGGCAATGCAGGGGTGGTGTGTGTGTGGGGAGGTGACCTGGCTGTGATGGAGATGTGTGTGTTTGTATGTACACAGTCACGCCATGTGAATGCCCTACACAGGGGTATGTTGGACAGTTGTGGACCGTACATGGCAGGTTGTACAGTTCATCATCTCTGGCCACAGACACGTGAGCTGGTCCTGGCAGGTGTCTCACTGGCACCATCAGGCCCAATGCCAGTTGCAGTATTACTCCCCAATGGTGACTGCTGTCTGCTAGATCCGTGCCCATGACAGGACCAGCCAGGACCACATGCCCATGGCCTGCTGTGTTGTGGTGTGGACAGCAACCCCCCCTTTAGTAATGCTGGTAATACTGCCACTGCTGCCGTGTGAAAGTGCAATGTCCTGTAGACCCTCAGCTGATCATTGTGCTGAACTATGTCCACATGGCTGTAATCCATCTCCCACCACACACTCCAGTACAGGCATTGCATGGTCGAGGAGTGCCATGGTCTCACCCCACTGTCTATTCTTGCTCTCAGTATTCTCACATGTGGCCTCAACAAGGTCTTGTAGGTGGCCATGGACACCGGAAGATATGCATCCAAGACCCTGAATTTTTGTCTGGTGTTGTGGTCAGTATTTGTCTGTGCCTCCATGACAGCTCGAAACATGTGTCTGGTGACACCTGCTGTGGCACTTGCAACAGATGCTGGGCAGGCAGCAGTCCTCCTGCAAGCACCCTTGTCCATCCGCCAATCTGGAACCTTGCCTGCACTCCGGCTATGGCAAATATCTACACTCACACTTGCCATAGTCACTGCACTAGCCTGTTCCATGCCACCATCCACCAACTGTCCATTATCTGTTGCCACTAGGGATGGGGTATGTGTGGGCATCATGACTCTGTGTGGGGATGTTGTGGACAACAGTGGGACATCAGCCGATGGCATAGGTTTAGTCCCTGACAACCCCACCTGTGCCTCACTATGACTATCATCATTGTCAGAGTCTGCAGAGACAGTGGCATCGGGTTCCATGTAGGATGGACCACAACCACTATCACCACCTGTGAGGGGAAGTCAACATATGTAAATTAATACCTGCCTTATAAAGTTGGCTGGTATACACACACACACACACACACACACACACACACACACACACACACACACACACACGCGCACACACACACACACACACACACATGCACACACACACACACACACACACACACACACACACACACACACACACACACACACACACACACACACACACACACACACACACACACACACACACACACACACATACACACACACACACTCCTGGTACAGTCTGGCACAGCTGTGATACCTATAGGCCCTACAGAGCAGACCTTATGGTAGTTCTAACAGCACGACATTGTGTGATTATATAAACTGTGTTCTGTTACTGATGCTTTACTCCTTGAAGGCTTACAGTGGCCGAGGCGCTAGAGTGTGAAGACAATAAATCTGTTTTTTGGATCCTGGTCGCTGTTTCTGTGTCGTGCTGTTATTCTACTTTGAGTTCCAGTTGTTGTTGTTGCTTATGGTAGTTCTGCCTGCTGCAATCCATCTCTACCACTGCTACTGTCCGGCCCACAGCAAAAGGTGACAAATCTTACTGTGTGATGGGCCTAGTAGCAGAGTGGTAATTGTGGGCAAGACCAAGGCTATTGGAGTGAGCTATACAGTGTCACCAAGTGCATATGCATGTACTGTAAGAGCTGATGTACTGCTATGCAGACCACACACACTGACAAGGTGTAAAGATATGTGATGATAACTGATGAGGGGACAGGACTATACACTATCACTGCAGTACATACTCAGTACAGACTCACAGAGATTTATTTACACAACATTGCAGGACAGTCTACAATCCATACAGGAGACATGTAAAAAGCTAGGTGCATAGACTCATAAGATGATACCAGGCTATTGACCTTGATGCCCTCATAAGCCTGGCCCAGACTTTTGCCCATGCCCCTTTCAAGCCAACACCAGTTTCCCCTGTCCATCTGGGAAACACACAGGATCCCAGGGGTGTCTCATCCATTTCCCATGCAGTAGTCCAGCTTCCTCTTCCAGAGGGCTATGCAAGTACTTTGCTAGAGATGGGGAGAGAGTGTATTTTACAGACAGTGTATTGTGTGGGACACCACACTATCCTGCCAACAAGTACAATACATGTCACAGGCCA
This sequence comes from Protopterus annectens, assembly GCF_019279795.1. NCBI lineage: Eukaryota > Metazoa > Chordata > Ceratodontiformes > Protopteridae > Protopterus > Protopterus annectens. Next base: position 936,767,042 of record NC_056739.1, on the reverse strand, counting down.
GGTGGGGATCTTGTGTGCATGATGTTTGAGGGCAATATGTCTTACAGATATGCAGAAATGTCATCAAGGCTGGTTTGGACATGGCCTTGTATGCCAGACACAGGTCACCTATGATCAGTCTGTATGAGACTGAGTAGAGGGACAGGGCTTTCAACCTACCTGTATAGGGTATGTGTTGCAGACCCTAGAATTGCCTGGTTAGGAGCCTCTGTGGTCTCTGCCACTGCTGCATTTGCTTGGCAAGGTACATGCCAAAGGAGCCATTGTACTTGGTAGTGCATCTGGTAAGGGTGGAGTACAGGGATGTTGTGGCCTCCCAGTTCCTGGATGACATATCCACATTTGTGAGGTGGGCCATGTAGACAACCTTCCATACAATGGTGCCCACATAGTGGGAAACTGTCAGGTTGCTACCAACCTCAGTGCACAAGTTGCCTCACACCTGATTGCATGCTCAGTATATTATTACTGTCATACTTAGTGTGGATGACATCTGCCACAGCAGAGGAAACGATACCTCTCCTGGCATTCAGTTTGCAGTAATGCTTCTTGCACCAGTCAGTAATTCGGTGAGTGCCTCTTAGGGTCTATATCATTTGCATGAAGAAGCAGAATGTTGACTCACCTTTAATTGACCCATATTTGTTGAAGCTGCACAAAATAATGTTTGTTTTGATGTGGTGTGCTTGGTTGGGCTACTGATTTCTTTCCCATAGAAAGAAATTGGTGATTTGGCCATTCGATGTTGTGCAGCTTCAACAAATAAGGGTCGATTAAGGGTAAGTCAACATTTTGCTTGTCTAACTTTATAATATAGACCTGCCTCTTGGGTGATGCTCACATCAGTAGGGGAATGTAAGACAATGACCAGCTTGCAAGCATCTGTACACCTGGTCAGCCACAGACCACTGCTTTTGTCCTGTACCTCAGATATGTATATCTCAAACAGTAGAGGCTCCCAGACTGATTCTTGTGGTACACCGATGTGGAAGAATCTACTACTAGAGGTGGGGTATACTACTTTGGCTGAGTGGATACTATCATTGGGCCAGTTATCTACCCATCTGGTAACCTACAGCTTGGTGCCTAGCTGTATAGGCATATGTATCCTGTCCTCCTGGCGATTAATGTGAGAGGATTGGGCTAGGTGAAGGTAGGCATTGCTCTTAATCTTCCCCTCGTCCCTGTGTTTGTTGACCACTTCAGAGAGGTCAACCAGGTTTAACAGGCCTGATCTGCCTTTGACAATATCATGGTGTGTGGGCCCAGGCATTTCGATGTTGCCAATGTCCCTGTTCATAATGTCCTTGATACTGACTAACATACCCTTGCAGAGCAGGCTAGTTAGGCTGATGTGCATAATATTGGCTGGGTTGGTGGATTGCTCTGCCTTTGTGTATAGGGATGGCAGTGGCTGTCCTCTGTGTGAATGGGATGACATTGGTGCTCAGGCTGTGGTTGACTACAGTATGGAATGGATCTGAGAACCCATGCCTGTGTTCATGTAGGGTGCAGCCAAGGATGGTATCAGGCCTATGGAGACCTCTGTGTGTTGCCTTTGAGAGAGCATTACAGACCTGCTTCCTGATGATGAGGGGAGGGCCACAGGTGCTGTACATGTACATGTGTACCAATGGGGGGACAGGGGGGGGGTGATGTTTACACTTCACCTATCTGCAGCTGGTTGCCTATATCTATGCCATATGTGTTTGTGGTGTTACTGACCACCACTACATAGCAGATTTGTATGTTGCCTCTGGAATTGCAGACACATGTGTGGAAGGCCTAGTGATTGGCCTTGGAGGATGTGCCCAATTTGCACTTAAAGATAGCCTTAGGGTACATCACCTGTGCCATTATTTGCTTGTACAGACCAAGGTGACATTGCTTCCAATGAGGCACCTGTTCCTTCTTGGCCCATCCAGCAATTGTTTTCACCTATTATGCTATTTGTGTATTGCTGCTGTCCACCACAGGCATTTTCCCTACCTTGAGGGAGATGATGATGACCTGTCAGGTATTGCTGAGTCCATACAGCTGTATAGGTGCCCACATAGTATTGTGGTGTTGGCCTGGACACTGCTGCTAGTTCCAACAAATGGGACGGTGGTTGTACAGCTACTTCTACTAGCTCTGAGGGGATTTCTAGTCATTTGTGTACAGTTCACTCTGTTTGACACTGTAAGAGGGAGCAGGGGAGATGGTGACCTGAACAGTGATGGCTATGTGGTCAGATATTGCCAAGAAAGATGGCACTGTAGGAGTGCTACAGTGGCTTCTCATGTTGGTTAGGATCAGGTACAGGATATTTCCACCTGTCGTAGGAGTGTTGATCAGCTGATCCACTGCATTGCCATTGACAAAGCCGTGGAAGCTATGTGCATTCATGTTCAGGTGGCATAGGGCATGCACACTATGGTTGGGTATTTGAAGTCACCCAAGAGCATGGTAGATTATTGAATCCTGACAGAGTCCAGCAGAATCCAATAGGTGTAGTGGGTGTCCATAGTCATGGTTGGAGGCCTGTGGCTAGCTAAGATTTGAGTAGGTGTTTTGTCAGCTGTTAACTGCACTCAGGATGCCACCCATGTGTCATACTGTTTGGCCAGCCTGGAGGTGTGTATGTGTATGCTAATGTTCAACAGTCTACATCCTGTGGGTTTGCAGGCCTTCATCTGGGGTCTAAACGTATGATGGGATGAGTGACCTGGCAATATCAGTGTGCTCTCCACGGCTACAAAGCAGGTGTCAGTGACTGCATAAATGTCGGCATCCTACAGGACAAGGTACGCTTGCATTGACATAGGTTTCATGGTAAGAAACCTAGCTCCTGTTAGAGTAAGACATCTGCACAAAGGCACACATCAGTGGTGGGCAAAGGCCAGTAAACAGTGTCAATTTATGAATCTAGCTGAAACACACTTAGCTGCCAGCAAAGACGGTGTCGCATTCACAGGTCTACTCTATAGGATATGACATCTGACAATCAAATGTATGCTAATATGTTATGACTTCAGTTTTTAATGGGCTGCCAGTGATGTGCCAGACAATACACAACTGTCTGAGGCATTGACTACAAATATGAGGCAGGCATGGTCAGTCTGCAGAACTCTGGACAGTTGTCAGGTATTGGCTTGGTTTATCACATACAGTTCAACACACACATCTGCACCTGTTGTGTAACATGCACATACCCTATATACATCTCTTACATTTGTAAGACAAGCATATGTATCAGAGTAGCATTCACAGGTGACATATGAATATTACAACATCCCAGGTAGCTGGGCTAGCTGTGACATGCTCAGTATTGGACTACAGACATGCCAGTAGTAGTCATACATGAGCTAACCTTTGCTGGGGTGACTCAGGGGCCAAAAATGTGCTCCATGTCAATGCAGACAGGGTAAGCAGGAATGGCCATAGGTGCCAGACAGCAGAATGCAAGTCCAGCAGGCCTTATGGCCTAGTGTTTAATGTCCCATTTGACATTATTGTATCCCCCTTCTGCATTCCATTACAAGCTTACATGATTGACATACCTGTTATAGTGCTGAAGAGTTTCCTCACAACAATGCAAATGGTTGGGTTTGTGTAGTTGCAGTCTGTCTTTTTGTAGATGGGTTGAGACCTGTGTTACATAGGCAGCAGCTTGCCTTTTGTAGGTACTGCTCATGAGCAGGTGATGGTCTGTGCACCAATCGGTGACTCCCACTTGCTACTTGCATCCAGAGCAGCTGTGTTGCCTTTCCATTTGTCAATGCCATAGCAACACAGTGCTATAATTATGTCCTTCATGTGGGCCTTGAACCTTTTCCTTGAATGTGTGGAGGACATTATGGAGGTGTGGGGGCTACAGCTTCGCAGACAGTAGGTGGGAATACCTCTCAGGACAGGACATGTGGAGACAGCCCAACAACATGGGGAACAAAGTTCCAGAATTGGGAACAGATTGTAAGTCAGTAGTGCTGTTATACACATAGAAGGTTGCTAGATTAACAGGGTTCGTCTGGACATGGATTTTCTGTGTGACTTGACATCTGACAGTAATATGTCTGCGACATACCTCTCAACTATCCTGATATCCACAGACTGCCCAGAGGTTTGCCTGTTATGTTTGGTCTGTTCCTCAGACAATGTCTGTTTTTGTGGAATCAGTAGGATAATGTGATGATTGTAGTCAGTAACTGTTGACATCATTGGTGTTTCAGACATCATATCCTTCAGGGATTTTATGTTACTACAAAGCCTGTGATACCAGCAACTGTTTCAATTTGTAACACCATTATGTGAGATATGTCCCTCTTTCCAGCCCCCTTTCCCCCAAGTATGTCATGCTTTGTCCAGATGTCTTGTAGTAAAAGAGGTTCAGAGGTATGTTATATCAGTTTACCTTTACAAAGTCAAATCACAGTGGCACGATTGCTCATATGAGTGAATCGTAACCACGAAAATGTAAACAGCAACAATTCTAAATGTTCAAAAATCAGCAAATCGAAAAGCAGATTTGCTGATTTTCGAACATTAATGTTGAAAAAAAATCTAATGAAGTGTAAAGCAGGGGGCAAGCCCCCCTGCACGCCCCATGTAAGGGGCTGCGCTCCCCACACCCCCCTACTTTAATATTCTAACTCCGAGATCACACTACAGTGGGGAAAGGGACCATTTTCCAATCCTCACTAAAGTGCAATCTGCCCCAAAATGTTGAATGTGCAATGAACGAATGTCACTGTGTAATCGCTCATTGCACATTCGAACCTTTTTCCGTTCGCCATTTGCAAACTTTGCAAACTGCCTTTCGGACAATTGCTGTTTACCCGTGTGCAATACGCACACATAAAGGTAAACCGTTATATCATTATTTAGTGACTGCACTCCTGGTATAATCCCATTGACTTAGTAGACTCCTGGAAGTGGTATGTGGCAGTGGCCATGAATATGGTCTCACACCCTGGACATTCTGTGGAAATCTGTACATATGAGAGTTATGTATTTCTGGCCATTGTGAACAGACTGCCAAGATTGTGTAGCAGTGTTGTGTGTAGATGTTTGGTTGGCTGAGTAGGGAGAGTAGCAGATGTGAGTGTCATAGATCCTTTTTCTATTTGACTGTGCAGACTGCTATGGCTGATGGTGGTCAATCGAGTGTGTATGTTTGTAGAGGCAGACTAAGAAATGTTCTGTAATACCTCACCATTCCATGGACACTGTGAGTTGGGACAGTATATGTCAGTGTAGTGTGTGACTGGCAATCAGGATATATTGTTCAAACAGTTGTTCTACTCTAAAGTTCATTTGGGGTACTGGTATGTTGCTGTGATTGTGGCGCTAATGGTTGAGGGGGTGAACATTTTTGCACCACTATCTGCTTTTCCCTACAATTCCATCCCTGTAGTGCATGATATATTTGGAAATACATGGGTAATTGCCCAGAGCTGATTTGGGGTAGTGTCGTGTTGGTTGTATTGTGGATCAGAAGGTCCTGGGTGACATGGTTGGCAGCTGTCACGGGTTTTCCATTCTGTTACAGGACTGCGGTCATACTTTTCCACTGTCCAGATGTCTAGACACTGTCCAGATGCATGGCTCATATGTTTGGTCTGTTGCCCATAACCGTTGTGGATTTCTGAGAAATTACTGGGATGATGTGAGCATTGACATCAGTAAATAATGACATTCATTTGTTTCAGATCTGGAATCTATCTGGAATTGTATGCTAGCTCATTAACCCTGAGTACCTTCTCATGGTGCCTCTGTGCTTACATCCGAGTGTGCCATGAGAAGATATAAATTGCAAGTTTTTACCCCCCGAGTGCCTTCCACAAGCACGAGAAACTGTTGTGGAGTTGTGCTTAATGTAAAACATGCTGAAATCATAACTGAGCTTGTAATTTACCTTACGTAGTTACAATTCAGCATGTTTTTACATTTAGGTCACATTCAACTTTTATCTGAAAATCCGGTTAAGAAGTTTTTGATAAAGCAAGTGGTGGCAGCCAATCGGATTCTTGCAATCCAAGCCACCACTTGTGTAACATCTCCACCCACAACTTAATTTTCTGTTGTTTTCCCTTCATTAGTTTTTCTAGCGATGGACAGCCTTTAGTTTAAAAAAAATGCAATTGCTTAGCAAAGCCCTTTCCTGAACTTTGGTAATCAGTCTAATTTCCTATGGGTACGGAACCACTAAAAAGTATGTACACGAATGCTAAATTAATATTTCTTTGGTGTGAGTTATGCTTTAAAAGTGGGCATTTTTTTCTTCTGTTATAGTTTGTGATCAGGGTCAGATCAGGGTTTGGGGGAGTGTTGCATTCATTTGCTAAAGTTGCTAGTAGCATAGTGATTTGCAAGTACTAACAGCCCTCTGTTATTATACACATTTGTCTTTCTTTTAGAAGATACTGTGGTTGTTGTTGTCTTTTTCCATGCTTTTACTATAGTTGCCATCCACGTCTTGCAAAAATATGTAACTGACTGCCAATAAACTTGCCCACAGCAGCTTGCTAGGGTATAATGTCCCCCTGCCTGCTTATCACATCAAAAATGCTTTCCTTTTAGATCGCTGTCACCTGCATACAGAAGAAATGCATATTTTGTTCATGTATAGTCTATCTCCGTAAAAAGTTACTTTTCTAATAACTGATTTGTCTCGAAGTACACTGATCTGTGGCAATTTTTCAGTTTAGGACGTATTTTCCTCTCGCTGTATCGGCAGTGGGAGGGGGTCAGTTGAGGACACAGCTGAGTAATAGTGGAATCTGCAATAATGGTTAACTCCCGAAACAGATATCAATGGATACCATATTAGGGTCTCCTAAACTGTGGTATTCTGTTTGACTGGTTACATAAACATCATTTGTTTTCAGGAGTGTGTTGAATTTGGCCCTGCTCCATAGGTTTTGGCTGAAATGTTTATTCTGATTCTTGTCGACTGTTATGGCTTATCTTTTGTAGCAAATGTACTAATGGGAGTCCAGAGTCATGGTTTGTTCCTTGCAGCAAGGTATATTTAGCCCACTTGTAATGTCTGCTGGGGTCTGCCTCTCTGCTTGCTATGTTTTTCCGCAGTGATGTACTTGTAAAAGTGTTCCTATAGCTTTTGGTTGTTTTGCTTGAGTCTTTTTGTCCAGCATGTCTGTTTGGTAAGTCACGTAATTTCTATAATGAACCATTTTAAAATGCATGGAAGTTTATTTGGAGGATAGTTGCTTGTATTTCTTTAAACATATTTTAATGAATAACTGCAGCATGGTTAACTTGCATATTACAGGTCAGTGGATGTAGCTGTGCTGTCAGATTCCTGTGCACCAGTTGGTGCAAGTGTTAAGCTATTAAGACTTTTGCATCTTTTGTATTGCTTGTTTTTATGAAGGTAGAGAATAGTAGCCTATGCATTTTCTTCAAAGAAATGGTGCTCAAGTTTCTCTCTTTTTTTTTTTTTTTTTTTGTTTTCTTTTTTTAAATCTGTCTCTGTTTTTGTTACCTTGGGTTGTTTAATTTTTAGTTGTGCTAGTTAACTTTTGGCATTCTTGTAAGTGGGCAGAAATGTCAGTGACCTGTTCTAGAAATTTAGAGTGTTTGCAGGTTATGGCAAGTGCAAGGGTTACATAAGTGGATAGAGTTAGTGCTTTGCATGATTATTTGCATATAGTGGGTGTCAGAGCTATATTGTGTTGTGGTTGTGTTACAAAAGGGTTTTTCTTAGATAAGACATAGAGTTAGGGATAGAGTTTGGGTAAGGATTACCATGCATAGCTAAAATGGTGCAAGAACATTATTGACTGCTGTAAATATTTTTTTATTTGGTTGATCAGGGTGTATTTTATTACAGTCTACTGAAAGATATCAGTGTCCACTAAGTTATTGAGCAGTAGAACAGTAGAACCATAATGCCACTGTAGTTGGTATGAACAGTGTTGCTGGTAAAACAAAAATGGTCTCCCCCTACACATGCTGGAGGAGAAATTAATCACACATCAGATGCATGCAAAAAAAATATATATATGAACACTATATGCTGTATGCTACTTCCCACAGGAAATCATTGCTGGTGCTGTTTCTAAGTGTACACCAGCAACGATTTACTCATTTGGCAGATTTCTCCCTTTTTGGAGTTTAGTGCAATTATGGAGTTAGTATATATAAGTTTGGAGTAGGGGGTTGTGGGAGGCTTGCAAAAAATAACTAAGGATTTTTTCGTTCTGACTTTTGGGCATTTTCTTTGTTGTGCTTTTAACATGTCGACTTTCAGGAAGTGGTGTTTCATACTAGAACCATGAAATCTTTTTTAATACAACTGTCTCAGTCTCCCAGTCTATCAATGATATTTGCACTTGTGCCATCTGTATTAAGTACATTACACTGAAAATAATTGTCAGCACATTGACATGAATATTTTCTACATTGTTACTTTATGTGACCATTGAAGAAACATGTTACCATGTTACTCCCTGTCATCTATTTTGTGACCTTGCAGTACTGTAGGGAAGATTTCTGACTATTGCACCTTGAGTAAATTGCAGAGCGCATGTGACAAATGCAGGCCAAAAACATTTATGTTCCTGTGCTATGATAGCTATTTTCACTTATTTGTCTGTGAGACACAGCATTGGATAGCTTTGCCATACCATTCTATGATCATAGGGGACTACGCTCTACCAGCCCTCCATCCATTTGGGGGCAATAGCTGGCAGATGCCCACTTCATAATGTAGGGTTCCCTTGGGTAACTGCTCCAATTCTGTGCATGTTCATACCAGGAACTGTTACTAAAGGGTCATTTGGGGCAATATTTCATTCTGGTGTTTATGTATACTGCAACATTTTATTGTAGGGGTCATTTGGGTGAATGTCTCATTTTGGTGATTGCACATACTAGCAACTGTTACAGAAGGGTCATTCATGGAAATGGTTCATGTTGGTCCTCGTACATACTGCAAATGGGCGAATGCTTCAATTCACCAAAGCAATGGACAAAGGTAAAAGTGTATACTGTCTACCTTTTATTGGCTAAGGCATTTTCTATAATACCTGACTTGGGCATTGTAGGCCAACTCACGTAATTAGGTAGTGCTCCACCATGGTTAACATACAAATACATAAATAAATACATTATGGTGAAAAGTCCCACTTGGTGAATATAATGATTTAATAATGTAATTATTAAAGATTATTGTAATTATTTTATTTCATTTGACATTTGTTAAAGATCATTGTTCTGTCAATGATAGCCTTTCAGGTTTAAACATCAGCACTAATTGTTGGAATATTATGATAATTATAGCTTTAAGCTTTTGTGCTTCGCTCATCCATTTTTGTTTGTATGCCAAAATATGATCACTGCTGATTCTTATCAAGGAATTCAATTTATTTGTATTGTAGTCAATGAACATATAAAATGTTTTAGGGAAAGATATTGGCTCAGCTGTTCCATGCAAAGTAACTTATGAGAAATTCAAGCTTGGTGTTTGGCATGAAATTGCATTACAGGTGCGATTAGATTAAGTCCATGTTTCGTTTTGGTGCATGTACATACCAGTAAATGTTACTGAAGGGTCATCTGATGAAAGATTTCATTCTGGCACATGTGCATGCCTCATATCATTGAACAGGTCACTTGAGGGAATGCTTCATTTGGTGGTTCCACATAATAGCAAATGTTACTGAAGGGTCATTTGGTGAAATGTTTCATTTTGGTGATTGTGCATACCTCAATATTTTACTGAAGTAGTTGCTTGGGAGAATGTCTCATGCTGGTGCATGTGTATACCTGGACATATTGATGAAGAGGTTGCTTGGGGAAATGTTTCATTGTGCATCAGGGATGTGATTGTGTATACATGGTCAGACTGCTGAAATGAAGCCAAACTGTGTGGGATCAAATGTTTTGAGGTTGCCAATGTCCTTGTTAATGAGGTCCATGATAATCCGTTACTATGATAACCTTCTGCTATTATTGTAGGGGTCCCATGGGTGAATTTTTTATTTTGGTGCATGTTCATACCAGGAACTGTTACTGAAAGGTCATTTGGGGAAATATTGAATTCTGGTGCTTGTGCATGCGTCAACATTTTATTGTAGGGGTTCCTTGTAAGACAATGAGGGGAATAAACTGTTGGACTTGTAATTTTTTTCTAGTACATTTGTTTTGTTTGGGGGGGGGGGTTGCTGATTTTCTGGCAGTACTCAGCCAGATATTTTATACAATATTTCTGCTTTTTTTAGCTTATGTGTCTTGCTCTAATGACAGGGATGGTTAGGTGGGATACAATAAATGACTCCAGGTTGGATTAATTGTTACGCCACTCAAGCATATGAATTAGACACTTCCTGATTTTATTTCTGTTTCTGATTCTACTGAGTGGTTGTCTCATTGAGATCAATGCTATTACTTGTGGACTAGTACTGGCACGGAGCTACCATATATTTTGGGCAATATGCATGGTTCTGTCAGTCATGTGTGGAATTTAGGTAGGAGGAAGGGCTCAGTAATATATAAGGGTTATACTGCCTTTAGTGAATTACTCTGGTCTTCTCCTAACAGATGACAGTGACTCCATGTTACACAACACCTGCATCAGGAATATAATGAATGCCTAATCAGCAGGTTTTGTTCAGCAGTTATCACCTTTGTCTGAACATGCAGAATCTTGCAGTAATGAAATGCAGGTCATTATCACATTTGAACAGTAACTGCAGTTACAGTGTAACACTCAGTCATTCTCACTTGTCAGGTGAAACTCTCAGCGGCTGCCACTGTTATTCACACAAGCAGAGGTCATTATCACATTTATGAATGCACAGACCACTATGTGGTATGGTTTTTCTAAGTTTATTAAAAATGTTAGAATTTTGAATTTCAAACTGGATTTTTTCCCTGTATATATACGTGCATGTATAAGTATGTATGCATTAAATTATCTAAACCATTGCCAGCACCTTTCAACTAGAGCCAAGGTTATCTCTGCAGTATTTCATTATTGAGTTTCCACGGATGCCATATATGTACCATACCTTTCTTACTCATTACAAATTGGATCTGGCCTCCAGAGGAGGAAAGTAATATTATTGATATACATACATGTGTAGTCTTCCAATACATCTCTCAAACATCAGTAGTAACCTGTTTGCATTTCTTTCCTGTGTAGGTATGCCCACCTTGTGACAGTGACATGGCTTCATGAGCAGGAGAATGACAAGTGAGAGTGTGGGTGTGTGGCCATGTCTACATTCACTGGGCTGCCAGCCATGCTTCCAGAAGTGAAAACCACTACAACTTGAGCTTCTCTGCATCTAGTGTGAAGGTATACTGGATTGCAAGAAGAGGTATGCATTGGAGCAGACTCCTGTGGCTGTTGGAGGGAAGTGCTCGATCTACCCTGAGCCTGACATTCTGGTGCTGAACTTTGGAGGGAATGATGTCATCATGCACCCACTTGGAAGGCTACAGTTTGAAATCAGAACAATTTTTGAAACCTGCAGTCATGGTGGCCACATTGTCATTTTGTGTGATCTGACATCATAATTCCTCACCAGATATGGAAAACAGCAAACAGTGAACAGGCAGTGTACAAGGCCAGACATTTACAGAATGAGTTCCTGCATGGCTTGATGCACAGAGTCTATGGATCAACAATCTGCCTTGACAGCATCACCGAAGAAGATGTTTACCTGTTCAGAAGGGTTGGCGTTCAACTAACTGAGAAGGGCATTCTGTTGTTCTTGACTGACCTCTACAATGGCGTGAGGAGAGCTATGCAGGATTGGTAACATGCAGCTTATGAGAAGAATGGAAAACACCCATGACCAAGTAGGAGCAGTATCGTAAGTAAAACTCTATTATGAAATGTATTGTGTAAAATATATTTTTCTGAGTTTGGGAAATAACTGTGGAAAGGAGCTGGTGAAGATGCTGAGAAAGAACAACTGTTTCAGGAGAGTGCTACCATGTACAATCTAATATGTCAGTAACCATCCTGCAATACTTCTTTTTTTTTATTCTGCTTTTATCAGGCATTTGTAGAGTTTAAATGATAGGAAGGACTTAGTAATACAGAACTTGATCCCTTAGGTCCATTGCTGAAGAGACATATGTAAAGAGAAAATGCATAGGTAAGGCAGACTGCTTACACTGAAGGTGGTCATGAGACTGTAGTGGTATCAGCTGTCTGAGAGTGTGTAGCAAGCACAGCTATCAGACAGATCAGATGGCCTTGCCTGCCACTGAAGTCTCATGCCTGTCCTGGGTTCATTAGTGGAGAGACGGTTCTTACCTTGCTTTTTCTCTTTACATGTATCCATTCAGCAGTATGTTGGCTACACCAAAAATATGTATATTTACAATCATATGTGTCTACATGGTAAAATAAATGGGTCTGAATGCTGTACACAATTTTTTTAGAACAACGGTTATGGAAATTATGATTTGTTTTCATATTTTGGTAAAGAACTTTGCAAGGGAGCATCTGAATATGCTAAGTAATGCCTCCTTTTAAAGACAGTATTGATAGTTCCAACATGATAAAAGAACTGTCCCTGTATGTTGCAGACATGTACAGATATCAACATTTGTTTTGGACTTAGGTTATGGAAATTATGATTTTTTTTCCATATTTTGATGTGCTAAGTAATACCTCATTTTGAAGACAGTATTCATAGTTCCAACATGGTAAAACAACCATGCCTATATGTTGTACACATGTACAGATATCAAAGTTTGTTTCAGACTTAGGTTATGGAACTTATGATTTTTTCATATTTTGGTAAATAACTTTGCAAGGGAGCATGTCAGTGTGCCAAGTAATACCTCATTTTGAAGAAAGTGTTACTCCTTACAACATTAAAAAAAAACTGTGTCTGTGCACTGTACACATGTACAGATATCACAGTTTATTTTGTCTTGTAGGATTATGAAAATTATACATTTCCAATACTTCTCATTATTCTGCCCATATCTCTGCAAGGGAGCATGGTGCATGGTGATGACACAAATGATGCATCATCTTGAAGCTGATATTGAGATGCACGTCTTTGTTGATATGTAGCCTCTGTCTGTTAGAGGTGATGAGATATTATGATTTGTTTATTTATCAGTTATTAGAAATATTATATTAATCATATTTCTGTGAATATCTCCATAAAGGAGCATCACACAGTAATGGTTAAAGCATCATTTTAAAGCTGATATTCATACAGACAAATGAAATACAAATTGTATGGGTCTACATGGTACATTGACCAAGATATTGTGCTTTGTTTTTCCAAAAAGGTAAAAAAATATGCACAATATCAACATTCCTTGCCAAATATTTAATAATGACTTTGATACGCACTATCACCATTTACAATGTTGGAAAGGTGAATGTCTGTTGAACACCTTTCACATTTACATTTTTAGTCTAGCTCTTATAGTTAAAGAATTATGAACATTTGTTTTCTGCATGGTATTAGAAATGGATGTTCTGAAAATGAGCTCAGGCTGCGCTGTTGGTCCTATGGTGGAATTAAGCAGCCAGCTTTTTCTGAGTTCCTCCATAGTGAATGAGTTAAAGCAAACCATGCCACTCTAGCAGACTTCTAAGTGTATGATAGTCAAATTTCTAAGATGTCACTATTGTTTGCCCTTTATCCCCCCACTTTGTCGGGCTTTTTGCAGATGTCTTGCAATAAGAGGTTGGTTATCTCTCTCTCTCTCTCTCTCTATATATATATATATATATATATATATATATATATAAAATAGAAATACATATACATATGTATATATATATATATATATATATATATATATATATATATATATATATCGAGAGAGAGAGAGAATGAGAGAGAGAGAGAAGGAGATATTGGCATCTATTTATATATATATATATATATATATATATATATAAATATATATATATATATATATGTATATATATGAGTACTACAGATATATGATTTCCACTTATATTAAATTAATATTGTTCATGATATGTTTGTAAAAATATTGCAAATTCCTACAGCTCAGATGGTGTAGAGGTATGTTGCTCTGATTGCAGTGCCCAGGGTCCTGGATTCCAGAGTTGGAAGTGATGACTTTTTTCATCAATGTTAAATGACCAGAATGTATATGTTTGTAAAAGCATTATATCCTACAGCTCAGATGTGCAATTGTACATTGCTGTGATTGTAGTGCACAGCATCCTGAGTTTGAAACTTGGTGAGGCTGATTATTATGTTGCTGGGCAGAACAAGAGCTAATGGAGACAGAGTGATTAAAGTAGTTGTAAGTGAAGCTAGTAATGCTAACAGATGGTTAAGCCCTGTTAGTTTTTTTACACCCATGCTAATTTTCATAAAAGAAAAAAGGTTTTAGGAAAGTGTTGAAATGGGGGCAAGCAGGGGGCGAAACATGAGGAAAAGCAGCTAGGGATGTGCATTGTAGGTGTAGGAAAGGACCATAGCTCTACATTTCCTCTGCATCAACAGCTGTGAATAATGTGCAGAATTTGGAATTTACAGCCACACACCCCACAGGGAGGGGTGTTGGCGACAAACATTTGCAGAATAATCTGTGGGTTGATTGATTAGTTTCACTGTACATGGGGGTGAAATGTAGAGCTATGTATGGGGCAATGTTTTTTTTTTTTTTTTGTGGGACAGATGCCCTTTTTTAAGGAGAGAGTGGGATGTTGGGGAAGGCCTGTAGGTATGTTTGTGGTGGTAGGTTGGGTAGGATAGATTGCATTTGCAGACAGACAAGACAGCAGACAGGGGCAGTATATGACACATGAGGGGGGTAAATACCTTTGACAGGGAGGTTGGTTGGGAATCCAAAGCCCATGAACCCCCAAATGGATACAGTGGGACTGAGATCCCCACCCATGGGCATTCACCACTGCACTTTCATAACCCCGAAGGTGGCTGTGCTGGGTGCTGCACAGGAGGGGTGGCCTGACCCTTGAGATGTGCCAGGCTGCCCTCAATCTGGCACAGCTGCCCACCCAACTCTGCTTGGGTGGTGCTGTGCACCAAACCCCAGAACTGACTGCGGGTGACAGGATCCTGTTTGTGTCTGCTCCCAGGAGGAGACAGGCCCCATCCCCTGAGGTGGTTCCACCCAAAGGTGGTGCAAGACCAATGGATGCGGAAGTCCCAGGTTGGGGGCCCAGACATGCTGGGGCTCGGTGGCATGGCCAGATGAGGGGGGACAGGTGGATCTGCCGGGATCTGCCTTCCAAATGTGCTATGGTGTTGAGTTTTACAAAATATGTTGTTTCAACACATTTCAAGATTAGTTATAACAGCATGCATTTGTGTTCCAATTAACCCCATAAAATAGATTTGAAACAGTTGCATAACAAACAGAACACATGCATAAATGGAGCAACAGTATGCATTGTAATAGCATGCCAGTAACATTGACAGCAACAGGCTACCAACAATGGTATTTGAACAAAGTATGTTAACATTCAACCAATCAAATATATGAACAATAATAGAATGCAAGTCTCAACATTAGGTTTGGAAAACAACATACCCGTGGTATATGAATAATATTTATTGATGCAGATGAGGGGTGGGAGGAGAGACAAAAAGTCCATGAACAACTGCTTATGTTTCTATTTTCCAGAACAGTACTGCTCAATACTCTATGGGTCTGCCCTCACTTTAAATCTACCTATGGCCCATAGCTTCTGTAGCACAAACATACCTATTAAATTGTCAGCCTGGAATGGTATTGGGCAAACTGTGACAACTCTGGGTACATGACTAGAGGGGACCCATATATGTCATGGTTACATATCTGGCACAGGAGGGGTGCCCTGAAATGTTGTTATGTGAGTGTGCTACTGGCATACTTCAACTGGTTTCCTATCTGTCTCCAGGGTTACTGGCAGCAGTCACCACTAGCCATTACAGTGTGACACTTGAGAGCCATGCATTGGGAAGTGTGCATGTTATATGTACCTATCCTATCATTTGCAGGTATGTGGTGGGACAGTTGAACAGTTGTGCACAGTTTATTAGTATATCCTTCATACAGCTACTACCAACATTTCCTTACCTGTAAAACCTGTGGAGAAAATATCTGTTAACACTACCTGTCTGTTTTTGCATATATTCCTGATTCCTTGTGTGTAGATATGCACACTTGTTATTACTACTCCCTGGATTTGAACCATGTCCTGGTGTGCAAAATAACAACTAAGCTACTTCTTATCACACTGAGCTACTGGGGAACTGCTGTTTTGTGCTTCACTGGTTTCTGCCTATTAGTCTCTTGGTTAGACAGTCTGAACTTGTAATCTTGTGATGCATGCATGACAGATAGTGTACTGTGCATTAATCCTTTGAATTACTACAATCTGGAAAACAAAGGTTAACACAGTGCATTTATATCTTGTTTTACAGCTCTAGTTTGTGTTAAAGATGTTTATTTCAGATCAATATTAGTTGGACATACTTTATTTATTCAGTTAACACAGTTACAGTATACCTACTAGCACTACACAATGTACTCCTTCTTAGTTATTTGCACAATATACTGCAAAATAGATTTTTGCTCACCAGTCTGTTGGCATGGACTTTGATGTTACTAGCCCTCTCTGCTGCAGCTGTTGGGGAGAAAAATAAACATTATGCATGCCTGTCTATCACATCCTCAGGCTAGAATTTGGTACATCTATATCTGGGATACTTACAAATTGCGGTTGTACCTGGCATCTTGGATCCACTGGTCCACGAGCTCCCCCTTCATCTGCTTTAGTTCAGCATAGTGGTGGTGGATCTGGTCACCAGATCGGGGGATGCCAGTAGCACTGGTGAGATCATGGGCAAGATGGTCCCAGGCCTCCTCTTTATATTGTGAGCCCTGGTACTGGCCTTGCAGCAGTCTCTTGACATGGTTACTTATGAGGAGTCCAGCCATGACCCTGGACTCCACGATACACCAGCGCTGCACCCTAAAGTGTGAACCCTCACCTACACCAGCCATGGTTCCTGCACAGGTTGAACTATAACAGGTACAGGCTCTATTCCCACCTCTGCCATTTAAATAAGGACATATTCCCAGCCTTTGCTGTCATTGTTCAATTTTGAAAATGTTGAGCACAGCTTAGTGGTGCGCAAACCCATTAAGCTGATTTTAGCAATGTTTAAAGGTGAAATTGTTGAGCACTGCTTAACAGTGCAGAAATCCATTTAGCTGAGCTGACTGCTGCTTAGCATTCACATCTAAGCATTGCTTAAACCAGCTAATCATAGCTGAACACTGGTAATCATTTCTTATTTTTAATTTTTAGATATATTAGAATGACTTCATTTAGTATGTGTATATGATTTACTTTACATGACATCCCTCTATGTGTTTTCTTTACATTACCAAGGGGTGTGACTATACTGTATGGGACATGGGTGGTTTTATATGTTATATGCACTCACACTTCCATTTTAGATCAGCTATGCCACCCTGGTTGACAAATATCACTTACTACATCATTTACAAAAAAAAAAATGAACACTGCTTTCCTACGTAAAAATAAAGTGCATGTTTTGGTACTCGAACCGTGAATGCCTGCATATAAGTCCAGGATTCTAACCTGTACACTATCCCACCATTAGGATTTGAGTTGTATATTTTGATTCATCTCCCCTGGGGTGTTTAAGCAATGGTGGGCAGAGGGCCATAATGAGCACACCCACTCAGCTATGCTTAAACATACCTTAGTAGGGGAAAAAATTATTTTTAATTATTTATGGCCTTGTACAGCTTTGTTACTCTAAGAGGTTGACAGGTATGTGAGACAGGCATCTGGGAATTCTGCAGACACATGTATAGTTGAGGGGTATGGCCGTATGGTGCTTTCACATGGCAGACATTTGTGTTTCAGTCTTCACACCCTACAGGAAATCCGTGCTACTGCAAACCTTTTATTCTATCAGCTTTCGGGTTTGTCAGTGCAATATTTAAAACATGCCCCTATTTTTGTGGCTTTGTCCTCCCATTATTTATGGTTTTGTACTGTTTTATTGCTCTGGGAGGGAGAGGTGTATGCAAGGCACGCATTTGGACAGTCTGTAGAAACCTGTACAGTTAACAGCTATGGCCTTACGGCACTTTTACAATGTAGAGGGTGTGTGACAGAAACTGTCACACACACCCTGCATTGTTTCTTGCTCCTGTAGCTATTTCAGTTCCCTGGACACTGAAATGATCATTTTAATTTCATTTTAGTGTTTGCTGACACTGAAATACAGTTTGAAAGTGCTATACGACACTTTCTGAGTGCAGGGGACGTGCTCGATGTCCATGCACTACTTAAACACACCCCCCTGCACTCATTCACTGTTTGTGTCCATTTAGCCTTAACAGCAGTGCGCCTTCATGAATATGCAAGGTGCGCTGCTGTTAAAGCTAAGGCTACATGGACACAAACCACTTCGTGCAGGAATAGCACTATTCCTGCATAGAGTTTATTGAATCCATGGGCTAGTCTCTTGAATGTTTTCTGCAAAGGCTAATAATTATGTCAGATGCAAAAATAAGTAAATAAACCACTCATCATGAAGTCCTGTAAGGCTTGCATCTGGCTTGTATCCCTTTAGTTGTGTGTTACTGTATTATTTTCCCACTACACAAGTGTTATGCATAAAAGTACACAGCAGTTATATTTTTGTAAGATTTACACCTCCCAAATGTCACTTGTATATACATGTATTGCAAACTAAACTTATTGAGATAATTAGACACATGACCTCATGTACATTGAGTGAAACATGTCCAAAAAGATGTCACCACAAATTATATTTCATCACCGGTGTCTGCATACATTACTGAATCGTTGATAAATACTACTAAATCGGTTTCAGATAACAAAAATACCTGCACATAATCACCTTACATAAAATGGCAAAACGTTTCCTATTGTCTACAGTTGGATACATCTGTGTGCCAAGTCATGTGGGGTGCATTATATTCCAGCTGTTTTGCCTCAAAGACAAATATTGATCTTACTGGTCACAAGTAACTGCATGCATCCATCATCATCCATAACACAGACGGCCAAACAATAGTTGTCTACTATGGCACTGATTTGCCAGGATGAAATTATACACTAATAAAAAAAATAACTAAATGGAAAACAAAATTAGTATCTCATACAACATGCAAGTTGTAATAACTTGGTATACAGAAATGACATTTCTACTTTGACCATTTCCACCCACAATCCATCAACTTGCCCCATGTCTCCTCATCAGTTACTATTTGTGTTGACCCTGTTCTATTATCTCGACATGCTATTTTGTTTTTCTCTGAGAGTTTTCCTGCAAGTTCATTTCAGTCAACAGTCTTCACTTATAAATCAGCAACAAGCTGTCTTTGACTTCTTTATGGGGACAGCATAACATTAGCAATACTGATGCCCTTTTCTTGATGGCCACAGTGCAGCTAGAAACCTTACTGCCTATAATAGCTAATTATTGCTACACCATACATATTCAGTCTCCTCACAAGTCCCAATGCATAGGTCTGAGTATGGCTGAAGGAGTTAGGGAAGCCTTATAGGTCATATCCATGAGGAGATGCACCTGTGGATACCGATCATCAGCTGCAAAAGTGCAAAAAAAAAAAAAAATCCTGTCAAATTCAGTAATCCATAAATGCCCTCGCTCAAGGAATCACATCATTCTCCTTAGCTACTGTTAATTGGCCCACAAGAAATTGATGCTCATTCAGTAAACAAATCTATATAAGCAATTGTATGATCATTTAAACAAATACCTTCTGAAGAGCAGCATGAATTAAGATATCAACATCCATATACCAAGTCACTAGCCAAATTTTCCTCAAATAGAGCAAAGGCCACTTTGCAAATCAATTATTTATAAATCTAAAAGTGGCATTTTCAGGTTGTGGAGCCTATCAGTATGCCATGATAGACTAACCCACTTTTGACAAAACTGACTAGTTATCAGTCACTGCAATCATAACTGGTACTTAACACAAGTTACTTTTCCAGAATTAATTCCCAGAGATTAGAGGGAAACTAAATAACAGATCTATTTAAAACATACAAACATACTGTCTCCCTAGTCAGGCATCCTTTAACCTACTTATGAATGAAAAGGCCTTTACTACAGATGCCCCAGTCAACCAAAATAACCTGACTTATGAAAATAGAAAACAAAACACTATGTTCCATATTTCTAATTACATTTCCCTAGTCTCTTTCTTGAACATAATAAATGAAAATATTTTCAAAACAATGAAAATGACCATCACGCATAACCATTCTGAGAACCAGATTAACAATAAATACTGCAGACTTGTGCTATGCAACATTTGGGAAACTGCTAGACTATTGAACATTCCTCTTCTCCTTTAAACTTTTTTTTTTTTTTTGTAGGAGGGCAAGCCCCCAAACCCTAAACTTATATATATCAAAGAGAAAAGGGAATATTCTGAGAAATGGCAGTCTCAAAGTTAATACATGTAAGTCTGGATTTTTAGCAATTTAGACTCCACATTATGAGTCCTGCACTTTCAAATGGTTATTCTTTCAAACATCACACAATATTTAATCTTCACTGCACCAAACTCTTTTAAACACTCTGTGACATATTTGTAATCTGCACTTAATCGTACAGTTTGAGATGTAGAATTTAGACCTGATCTCTGCAATATTATTACCTTTAAACCTGGATCATAGCTATAAAGGGCTCTGGGACTAGCCTACTTAACTGGTAAGTGTTCAGTTAAGAAGTATAACTGGTTTATGAAAAATAAGTAAATAAATAAAAGCATCACTTTCTTCCTAAGTAACCATGCTGGTTCAATATTTTTTACTATGCATTACTGAAATGACTTTGTTTGCTTGACTTTGTCAGGATTAAAACAATTGAATACTGTAACTACAGAAGTACATGAATGGAAACAGATATCCATGGACTTAAAGTAGTAAGTATTATATCATGGGGTCTATATTACTTTATCGAATCCCAATAACATCGAACACTAAAACACCAACACACAAAGCCTGAACCGCTAATGTCGAACCCCCTAAACAGCTAATTTTCAAATCTCGAACCGTCATAGTTGGCCAACACCACTGCGTGCTACATACTACATACCCAAACATAATAAATAAAACACATACATACACAAACCAAACCCTACTTCTAACACTACACTACTTCTAAAACTACACTAGACCACTCTTGTTCGGTATATACTTTTCCGAGGTACAGGCAAACGTGGGAGGACTATGGCTCACCAAGTTCGCAGACGACTGCAAACTGGGCACCATAATCAACTCTCCAGCTGACGCAAACATCCTTCAAAAAGGTCTCACAGAGACAGATAACTGGTGTCAGCGCCATGGTTTAAAGCTAAATGCCAAAAAATGTATAGTCATACCCTTTGGCAAAAACAATGTGCCCACAAATTACCACATAGGCAGAAACCCATTAAGTACAGAGAAAGTTATTAGGGACCTGGGGACCCAAGTTGATAGCAATCTCTCCTTTGAAAACCACATTGCCAAAGTGGTTAGAAAGACCTTCTACATAGCCCACCTCATCATGAAGGGTTTCACATCTAGATCAAGAGAGGTAATCATGCCCCTTTATTCATCCCTCATCAGGCCCATCATAGAATACAATGCCCCTTTTGGGATGTACCTTACCCGACACCTGCAGCAATTAGAAAGAAACCAAAAGTATCTCACCAAGAGGATCAAGGGTCTCAAACAGATGCCATATGCTGCTCGGTTAAAAAAACTCCAGCTCTACTCAGTTGCATACCGCCTACTTCGAGGTGATCTATGCCTGACATACAAAGCTATGTCAAATACAGAATTAATGGACATGCTCCACCTCAGTAAATCTAAATCCCTTAGAGCCACACGCTCGAGGGACTTGAACCTCAGCACAGAAATAAATAGAACTTGCTGGAGGGACAGGCTCATAACCCAGAGGCTCCCTTCGCTCTGGAACAGAATTCCAGTTCATGTGAGGCAGAGCACCTCACTGAATCTCTTCAAGAATAATCTCGATAAGTGGATGGGGGATCGTAGGTTTGTCCCAGGGATTACTCCCGCGTCACTATTAGACAGAGGCACAGTAAACTAAACCTTAAAAAGGGCACAGTATGCTCAAATCAAGGGGTGGCGTAAGCCATACAGAATCGGGCTAGGTTTATAATTGCCCCAGGGCAGATAGCCTAGTATGAACCTATGAACCTATTACTATCTATGCACTTACCTTAACCCGCACCCTAACCCTAAGGTCTGTAACTATCGCACACTTACCCTACAGACATATACCCAAACAAAACAAATAATCCACAAACATACAGTTAACAAAACCCTACTTCTAACCCTACACTAAACCTTACATACATTACCTATCTATGCACTTACCTTAACCTGCACCCTAACCCTAAGGTCTGTAACTATCGCACACTTACCTTACGGAGCTGTACCACAGACGGGCCAACCATCACACTTTGACATTTCACATTTTGCAGTTTTGTATGTTCACCGTTACCATAGTTCGCGCTTTATGTGTCGGTCTTCTGGTGTTCAACATTACCGCGATTCAACAACGTAATATAGACCCATCATGGGGTCTATATTATGTTATCGAACCCTGATAACATCGAACACCACAACACCGACACACAAAGCCCAACCTGCTAATACGTCGAACCCCCAAACCGTGAATTTTCAAATCTTGATTCGTCATAGTTGGCCAACACCACCACGTGCTACATACTACATTCCCAAACATAATAAATAAAACACATACATACACAAACCAAACCCTACTTCTAACACTACACTAAACCTTACATACATTACTATCTATGGACTTACCTTAACCCGCACCCTAACTCTGAGGTCTGTAGCTATCGCACACTTACCCTACAGACATATACCCAAACAAAACAAATAATCCACACACATACAGTTAACAAAACCCTACTTCTAACCCTACACTAAACCTTACATACATTACCTATCTTTGCACTTACCTTAACCCGCACCTTAATCCTAAGGTCCATAACTATCGCACACTTACCTTACAGAGCTATACCACAGATGGGCCAACCATCACACTTCGACATTTCGCGTTTCGCGGTTTTGTACGGTTGCCGTTACAGTAGTTCACACTTTACGTGCCGGTCTTTTGGTGTTCAACATTACTGGGATTTGACAGCGTAATATAGACCCATATCATGAAACTTGATAACAAAAGTTTTAATAATTTAAAGTACAATACATTTTTTTTGTTTCTCTTTGCCACTGATATTAATAATTCCACAATTGGGGGTAACATTTTTTCAAACATCCGGCAATATCCTGTATGCAAGTGCACCCTGCCTTTTCATGCATTCTGTAGAGAATATGTAAAAGTACAAAGCATCAGAAGATCCTTAAGGAGGGGTTAACTTAGTTTCACAGCCTTAAAATTAAAAAGTCATGTCTTAAAGCAGATTCATTATCTTCATAGAAATCAGTGAAAATCTTGCAGCATAGATGAAATTAAGAATCTCAGTAATGATTACTTTGCAATTTTCCCCCACTGTACATGCAGGGCCTGCTTTTGGTCAACTGGTGCCCTAGGCAAAAGGACTGCACAGTACCTCCCCACACACCACCCGATGGCCCCATCCTGGTCTACCTATGCCATCCAGATTACTTCTTTCTTCCTTTTTATCACAGTTTGTCGTACTCTTCAGTTTTTCCTGTATTCATTTAACATATTTTAAAGAAAACATTTTTTTTATTACAAAAAAACAAATAAACAAATAAATACTGGAAAAACACCCCTGCTAGGAGAGCATCTTAGGTGGCTGCCTAATTGGCATATACCAAACATCGGGTATGTGTACATGGCAGCAATCTCCATAGGCCTCCAAAGGTACTGGTTACTGCAATAATCCAAGTGTGAGGTGACAAAGTTGTATATAAAAGTTTGTAACTCATGAGATAATGTCAGGTGATTTATTTGGAAGTGTGTTCTATGTCTGTGTTGAGACACTGCACAAATTTTTTCTGTGCCATTATTTAGTTCAAACCAGATGCTAAGCAGCACAATCTTGATGAAATATATAATGCATTACCATACTGACCAAGATATCATGATAACATGTAAATTTTTGATTGCCATCTAGTTGTCAGTTGGCTAGTCACAACTGTATAGCTCTTCTCTTTAGAATAAAAAGCACATGTAGGTGGGTATTACTTTCAGTGAACATATCTCATGCCTTCTGTATGAAGCAGAAAGCATACTTATCTTTTAGTGATATTTCCTTTGTACCATGTTCATGTTAAATAGCATAACTCCTCTCATTTAAAATGAAAACCATGTGCAATCTTTACACGCAGACGAACAGACTACTGATACTACCACTGAGAAAACTGAGAAAACTGGAAAAAAACTAAGCACTCCCCAAAATAAAAATCATTAATAATACTTTAGAAACTCAGTTTATGACATTTCCCCAGTTGTATAAAACATTAAGAATATACTGACATTGTATATTAGGGTATATGTAGAGTATAAGAAACAGCATGGTTTCCTATGCCTTTGGTATACATATAAAGGCACATTAAATGATTATACAAACTTGATGATTTTAGGCCGACCAATAGACTATTTCTCTAGAGCTCAGTTAAAAAATGTTAATAGTAAAGGTAAACATCAACTTGTTTACTACTTTAAATGATATATTAATTGTTAAAAGAGACAGTCAAAACTGACAAGTTATTCAGAGAATCAGTCAAGATGAAATGTTCTTTATGTAAAGCAATATGCATTTTCCAAGAATACTGGGATATATATTATGAGCATGAGAGCATATATAATGCCTTTCCAGTAGATAATATGTACTTGTCATAAATATAACATATGCTTTTCTGTTGCCATTTAGTTAATATTGATAATGCATACACATCAGTATACATATCACTTAAACATTAGCCATGTATTAATGTCATCATATTAAATGGTTTAGCTAGGTAAGACAATTATTAGTTGGTGAAGTTTTTATGAGTAATAGTGAAGCAGAGTACAGTTTATTTTAAATGCACTGAAGAGATCATTCCAAACAGATACACCATAATATACCAACTGTAAGACTGCACTACAGTGGGGAAAATGCAAGTTTTCCTTCCTCTCTGCACCACTTCCACAAACTTGTAAGTACAACCAACATTTGAAAGGTCACTTTTCAAACAATTTTGCTAGGATTTTTATTGTAACTCATACATACATATATGTTTGGATTTATTCACTTATTCCATAATGAAGTACAGCATCCAAATTCATAATCCATTGATGTTCATTCTTAGCAGTATTAAATGTCTAAGTGTCACTTAAACTCATGTCTATAACAACAAGGCCAGTAGATTACCATGTACCATACTGACCTTTGGGGCTGGAAGATCAGAAGGCTGTGGGTTTCATGATCTATGATCACCTCCAGGTAGTTGGATTTATTTTGTAGTACTGATACTGCAATATAGTAATGGGGGTGGGGTGTAGCACGCCCTTTGGATGAGACATTAAATTCAGGCTCCATCTGCGTAACTTGGTGATTGCTCAGGTGTATACAGAATATCATATGGCACTTATTGAAAAAAAGCTAAGGGGTTGCTTTACTACATTACTTTCTTTTCAATATTAACACTTCCAGTCCTCACAAAGAAACAAACAAAAATAAAATGAAATGTGTCCATGTTACATGAATGAAATCATATTAAATTCTGTATACCTTCCCTCTATCTCCTTATCATTTCCCACCCAGTTTTATTATATGTCATTGGTAGATAGCAACTCTTCAGGTCTTATCTTCCAGAATATCCATGTTACAACATAAATATTCTGTCCTTTCCCACATTTTCCATAAGATCATGTTCCATATTCATATTTCTGAATCTTTCCCATTTATATTCACCTTAAGTCTATTCCAAGACTATTCACTTCTTTTACATTACAAACAAAAGAAAATGTTTTCTTGTTTCTACATTAAATTCATTACACTTGTTTTCTTATATTGCCTTACTTTTCATATTGTTTTTATAAGCAGTTTATTCAATAGCATACTCCAGAAAAAAAAAATCCCTTGCTTCATAAAAACAAACACATTTCTTTAACCAATCTATTCTAGAACTACTTCTTTTAAATAACTCCGTGGCTTTACCAGATAAAGTCCCTCCATGATTTTATTATATTATTCTTATCAATTATCTTCATTAATTTTTGCTGTCATAATTCTCCAAAATAAAGGGTAAGCAACTAGTAAGCTGAAAGCCACTCAGCAGTCCGTAAAACTGGTTTATTAATAAAACTAGAAATAAAAACGATGAATACATCAACAAAAAATATCCAAGTACTAAGCGCTTTCACCCAACCTCATGAAGGGCTTCTTCAGAGTACAAATTCTTCAGAATAAAGCCATCCCTTATATACTTTCAAATGAATTGATTAATTAATTGGATAATTAAATAATTACAGTTAAATGAACATTAGAATTAGTCTAATCCTCAAAACAATGATAACTAATGACAGAACTGTAAGCAGTAGATAAGACTTTGCAATTGTCACTCAAATATTTAGTTAAAAAGTGAATAATAAAAAATTAATAATAAAGAAGTGAATAGCAGTCGTAATAATGAGAATACAAAAAACAATTACATAATAAAATATATAATAAAATATAATGTCACTGTCGTAAATCTAAAGTGCTACTCAGTTAGTATTCAATTCAAAATTTGTTTTGTGTGTGTGTTATATTTGTAAATAACTATCCAATATAAAAAAGAACAAGTTGAATTGATAAAAACCTATTCTTAAAAAGTAATAAATAGTAAATGTGTTAATAATGTTGTAATGTATATAAATATTGTTAAAATCGTGGTCAAATAAAATATGATTTAAGTTTAAGTACACTAGAAATTGAAACATGTTCATTAATGCCTGGCAAGGTACAGGCATTGAGCCTGAGTTGCCAAAGGCATTCCTTAGCCTCCAGAATAATCTTTTCATCACCTCCTTTATGCACATTGTGTGGCATTCTGTCAATAATGAAAAATAAAAACCTCTTAAAGTTTGGACATCTAACACTATGGTTATATAAAGCACTGGTGTTTTTTTTTGTTTTTTGATGTCCCTCACATGTTCACCTACACGTGTTCTAAGCTTCCTAATGGTTTTGCCAATATAAAATGATTGGCATGTTAAGCAAGTTGCTACATATACAACGATGGTTGAATTACAATTACAACGGCCTGGACATCTAATTGTTTTACCAAAATTCGTTATAACAACATATGGGCCATCGTTTATGTATTTACATACCTGGCATGCTCCACATTTACTCATTCTCAACTTTTTAAAAATGTCAATATTAGTGCTAGTTTCAAAGATATCTTTAAGATTCCTTCCTCTACTGTAGGTGATCTTGGGGTATATACCCAGCACTTCAGTTAATTCTAAATTGTTACTAATAACGCTAGTCCAAGTTTCATGAATAATGTTCGCAATTCAGGAGATGTTTCATTGTAGGGTAGAATAAAGGTGTCATGTCTGGGTAATAGTTTGTTAGTTTCAATTGTATTGCTAATACCAAATTTAATGATAGGTCTATATAACGAATACCGTTTTGTGTTAATCTCTTTCTTAATGTTAGATATGAGATCATAAGGATATCCCCTATCTAGAAACATATTGGATAGTTTTTCTATCTCCTGATTAAATACTTCATCGTTGCTAATTATTCTAGACAGCCTGACCATCTGGCCTTTAATTAAATTCTTCTTTTGGTAGTAAGGATGACAGCTGTCAAAATGTAGGAAAGAATTTGAAAAGGTATTCTTTCTGAAAATATTGGACTGTATGTCATTATTATGATGTGAAAAAAACAATGTCTAAAAATTCACAATCATTGTCGTAAATATGATTAGAGAATTTTAGAAAACTGGATGTCCTACCTAAAAATTCTATATGGGTCTACTTCAGTTGGTCAAAGTTTCAGTACTTCGAAACCCACTTGTGCGAGACCACTTGTTCGAAGTACTGAACGTTTGAAAACCGAGTACGGAGATCACAATACAGTGTGGAATGGGAATATTCTCTTTTCCTTGCTGTAGTGCAATCTTGGAGTTGGTTAAGATGGAACAAACATTCAGATAGCTCCATCATGCAGCCATTCGGCTCAACTGAGAAAAACAGCAGCCATTCGGCTCAACTGAAAAAAACAGCAGCCATTCGGCTCAACTGAAAATAACAGATCAGTGACCGATTTTTCCCCCCTGGTGTCATCAGTGTAAAATTACAAGCAGGCATCACCCAACCTGTGTTTTTATAATAAAAATTGCCTAAGATAATTTCATATATTTCTATAAATAAAATATATTAAACAGAGGACCAAAAAACAAGTAGAAATATATATATATGAAAATATAATTAACATCACCATATGTAATATATTATCATACTTCTGTTATAAAGAAAAAAACACATTTGAATATTAACTAAAAATGTACATAAATAGATACCAAGAAATATATATTTTTTATACAAATATATATACACATGTTAAATATAATAATATTATTATTGAATATAGAGTGAAAAGCTTTTTTAGGAAAGGATACAATCAGTAAAGAAGGAAAAAAAATCAATTACCAATGATCATTAAGGCCAGGTTTATATAAAGCCCCCAATTTAATCATCCACATTCTTTCTTTTTTATCCAAAGTCTCATGTTTAGTTAAGTCAGATAATTTACTACCCTTGATTGCATCAATACCTACAAAGAGAAATAAAGCAGTGTTATGGTCGCATAAATGTTTATATAGAGCACTTCTTGAGTGTTTACAATTAATGTCACTCAGATGTAAAGCAATCCTGCTCTTTAGACTTCCAGAAGTCTGTCCAATGTAGAAAGCACCACAATGGCATACTGCCATATATATCACCCATTCTGTGTGACATGTAATAAGATGTTTAATATCAAAAACTTTAGAAGTATTGACTGAGGTAAAGGATTTGGTTAGTGACATCACCTTACAATATACGCAATTGCCACAGGCATAAGAACCTGTTGGTAAATCTCTAAGTATTCCATCCTTGGGCGAGTCAATCTGTTTGAACCATGATAAAAATTCCCCAAGGTTCTTACCCCATCTATAACTATAGGAACATCTAGAATCAAGAAGTTGATCAAAAAAAGGATCTGATTTGAGCACTTCCCAATGATTATCTATAACATTCCGTATCTTAAAAAAAATTGTTCCATAATTAACAACAAATCTAACATTTTGATTAGGCCTTGAATTATGTATGCTTGAGTCATCTGGATCTAGATGAACATTAGTATATTTCAAAAATTAATTCCTGGAATAATTTAGAGCCATCGATTTTTGTATTTGGATGTTACGTTTATCATAGCCTCTTCTAATAAATCTATCACTCATGTTATTTAATTCCAACTTGTAATCTTCTTGTACATTACATACACATCTAAGTCTACAGAACTGCGACTTCGGTATATTATGAGTGATATGTTTAGGATGGCTACTACTCGCCTCCAATATAACATTCTTAGTAAACTGTTTACGAAAGAGGCCAATATTAATAGTACCATCTGTCACTTTAGTGACCTGTACATCCATAAAATCAATTTTTTTCATCTCTATCCTATTGGTAAAGTTTAACCCAAAATCATTAGAGTTAAGATATTTTACAAAATCCTTCAAGGTTTCCATATTTCCAGACCAAACACCCCAGCAATCATCCAAATAGCGACGCCACATCACCAAATCCTTCTTAAAAATATTTTTATCTGCTTATATTAGTTGCCACTCAAGATACCCCATATAAAGGTCTGCATAGATGGGCGCAAATGTAGTGCCCATAGCAGTTCCTCTCATTTGCAGGTAGCAGTCACCACAAAAATAAAATACATTATATTCTAATACCATCTTAACCAAACCGATTAGGAATTCAATGTGGGTTTGGGTATATTTCCCATAAGAGGTAAGCCAGTATCTGAGAGCTGATATACCACCATGATGCGGAATATTGGTATATAGCGATTGCACATTGTGTGCAAAGAAAACAATCAGGATCAACTTGTAAATCATCCATGAGACACGAAAAGTCACTAGAATCTTTAAGCCTAGCTCTAACAAGTCCCAATAATGGTTTTAATTGTTGTTCCAAATAAACAGACAGGGGTTCCATCAAAGACCCATGTCCTAAAACGATGGGTTTTCCAGGGGGTTTATTTATGGTTTTATGAATTTTCTCTCTATATTCAATGATAATATTGTTATATTTAACATGTGTATATATAGTTGTATAAAAATATATATTTCTTGGTATCTATTTATGTACATTTTTAGTTAATATTCAAATGTGTTTTTTATTTATAACAGAAGTATGATAATATATTACATATGGTGATGTTAATTATATTTTCATATATATATTTCTACTTGTTTTTTAGTCTTCTGTTTAATATATTTTATTTATAAAAATATATGAAATTATCTTAGGCAATTTTTATTATAAAAACACTGGTTGGGTGATGCTTGCTTGTAATTTTACACTGATGACTCCAGGGGGCGAAATTGGTCACCGATCCGTTTTTTTCAGTTGAGACGAATGGCTGCTGTTTTTTTCAGTTGAGCCGAATGGCTGCATGATGGAGCTATATGAATGTTTGCTCCGTCTTACATTAAAAGTACTTATGCTTATTTAAAGTGCTTTTGGGTCCGAATTTTTATATTTGACATTGGATTCACTATTTTTGTGACTTGGAGTGCCGGAATTTCTCGTTTTGGATTTTGTATTTCATTCCATGCACCTATTTTTGTGACTTGCACTAATCCTTTGGTGTGTGTGTGTGTGTGCGTGTGTGTGTGTGTGTGTGTGTGTGTGTGTGTGTGTGTGTGTGTGTGTGTGTGTGTATATATATATATATATATACACACACACACATATATATATATATATATATATATATATATATATATATATATATATATATATGTAGGCACAATCCAGACTGTCACAGATGTTACACATGCCATTAATGCTGTTAAACAGCTAGGTATGTAATGTGTGCATCAGCAGAACAGGCATCACACATGCATCTGGTGTAACATTCATGGAGTTTCTACACCATCAGACAGTAATATTTATGCCACAAAAAGAATAACTAGGAATGGCCAATAAGATATGTGACAGCTCACTGCGGCAAAGGTGGTACGCTTCAGTTACACATCACTGGAAGATGTGTAGGGAGGTACATGAAGAAGGGTGCATTGTACTCAATTATTGGTGTGATGAAGACTGTGAACTATGGAGGTATTATGACCTGTGATGTGGCTGTCCTTCACATACTCAGTAGTTGTATTACATATAAGGGGGTAGTCAGTGTGGCCACATGCTGGTGGACATTCCACATGCCATCTACCCCAGGATACAGATCACATACCTATTGGTCTACATTATACTTGGATTGTGTGTTTCTTTTCCTGATGTAACAAACCCCACCCCCATCTTTATGTGTCACTGAAGTTGTTGTCATGGTTGTGGCAGCAATCTTTAGAGTGTGTTGATAGTGTCCGTATTATAGTAATATCACAGCTGGAGTCAATGATTGCCCACAATCTGTAGTCCTCCAGACAATGTTTGGACACAAGATGTGTATATCATTTGTGATATCTGTGACTTAAATAATGTACAGGATAGGGCATAGCCAACAGCCCTGATGTACAGACCTGATAACTGGACCTGAGACATAGTTCACTTCACACATTAAACATATTTAGATGCCATGTATGTGATCCACTGGTCGCCCTTACTTGGTGATATAGGTGTTTATGGCCACATCTGACACTGTTAAGTGAATACCTCAGTGTGGATTTGTGCCAAATGCCTTGAGCTTGTAAAGTTCAAAAAGATGGCAGTGTTGTCATCATGCTTGCACTCAATGACCTCTTTGAAGATATTTAACAGCTGTAGAAGACATGATGTAGCATTAATAACACACACAGGTCTGTTGGACACAGCTGGGATATTAGTAGTGTCTGTTTAGTAAAAGGTCCACGATGACATATTGGTCTACCTCACAGATGAGGAGAGTCACAATGTGCCTATACATGCATACATTGGGTGCTGCCCTGCCGCCAAACTCACATTGATGCATGTTGATATACACCCTTCTACAGAAACATACTCTGTGTGCAGAGTGTGTTGTGTGTATTCAACCATGTCAGGAAGCTGTAGGTGCTGAGACATGCAATAGGTGATCTGTGATGTTATCACAGCCCATTGATTCTGTGTGATAAACATCAATGAATATAAGACAGTGCATACTGGCTCTCCTGATGTGACCTATGGTTTGGAGACAAACCCCAATGCACGTTTCATTGAGAAACTCACCCAGCTGAGTATTAACCCTTATATCACATACTGTGAACGTTGGTGAATCAACCTGTACCAGTAGAGCTGTCACCATTGGTGTACTCCAAGGATCTGTGCTTGGCTCTTTATTGTTTGGACTCTATTTTCTGACACGTCAGGCTAAAGTATACAGCCTTTGCCTTACCTTGTTTGCTGATTCTTGCATACTGAGTGCAATCATTGAGTCTACCTATGATGATAACATACTACAGGAGGGGCTAACACAGACAAATGATTGGTGACAAAGCCTCACAGTTTACAAATATATGCAGACAGGTGTCTTTATTTTGTCCTTCTGCAAAGTGGAATTCCCTGCTAATTACAGCATTCACAGCAGTCCCACGGTGCTAAAACTCAGTGGAGCAAGCACTGGGAATACACATAGATAGCAATCTGAACTTCAACCACCAAGTAGCCAGACTGGAATTGAAAGCCTATGTTGTGTGCATCATACGTCAAGCCATTGTATTCAGATCTGAGGATTATATTACAGCACTGTACTCAAACCTCATCAGAACACTAATAGAGTATAATGCTCTCATTTGCATGTACCTCACCAGACACATGCAGCAGCTGGAGAAATCACAGGGGTTTCTCACGAAGAAAACACAGGGCCTACAGACTATGCCATGATGTATGTGGATAAATTGAAAACCATGTTACAATAATCTCGGTCATATAGGATGAGGTGATTTCTGCCTGACCTCCAGGCCACTCTCTGACCCTGCCCTGGTGGGAATAGTGCACATCCACAAATCAGATATAGCTAATGACATCAGCTCTGTTGAGGAGAATATGGCAATAACAGTGTATCACATGCTAGTGAAAAAGGCTCCCTCTATTGTCACCCGAGAGCACAAACACACACATCCCAGTTGACTGCATTGAGAATCAATCCCCTACCTATCTAAATACATCACCTACAGAACTCTGTATTTAAGGCAAGACCCACAGCTCAAGTCTAACTTGGACTGTTTCAGACAACACTTTATAGCTGATGACATCATCAGTGTCTGATGAGTAGAATATGGTAATAAGTGTCCCACATACTGGTGTAAAAGGCTCTCTTTAATGGCAAGCAAGTGCCCAAATACACACTCACAGTCAACTGCAGAGATCAGAACCCCTACCTGTTTAAGTACACAGACTACAGAGCTCAATACTTTATGCAAGCACCACAGCACAATTCTGACTTTTACATGGCTGCAGGACAACTTATAGTGGATGACATCAACAGTGCATGCAGGATTGAAGATATTGGGAGGCCTGTATGAAATGGATGTGTAGGCATGTGCAAGTGTCAAAATACTGTCAATTCATGAGATTGGAGTGGCAACTGTAGGATACACACATATGTTCTTCTGGCTAAACACACACACACACACACACACACACACACACACACACACACACACACACACACACACACACATACACACACATACACACACACACACAGACACACACACATAGACACACACACATAGACACACACACATAGACACACACACACACACACACACACACACAGTTGACTGCAGTGAGAACAGAACCCTTGCATATCTAAGTATACAAATTACATACCTCAGTATTTTATGGAAGCACCACAGCACGTCTGGCATTGACAAGCTTGCAGGACAACTTATAGGTGATTACACCAGCATTGGATGTAGGAAAGAAGATGTTGGGAGGCCTGCATAGACTCATAAGAGTTTACTAGGCTAATGGCCCTAGTTGCTTTACAAGCCAAGCTGTGTAAAAACTCAAGTACTCTTATTGAGCATAGTTAGATGTTCATTGTTAGCAGAGTGATTTTGTGATCAGCATTGACTGCCCCTGTCCATGAGGGACATAGGTGCTACCTCGGGGTGAATTTACAATCACCCATCCAGTTGTCAAGGTTGCACTAGAATAGGGTCATTGAGGATAACTGCTTCACATGCAGTGAGAGCCTATTCCAAAGCAGAGGCAATCACTGTTTCCCCAGCATGTTCTGTTCATGTCACATGCTAAATTGAGATACTGGAGCAAGTTATTCTTGTCCCATTTGATTTGCACATGTCCAGCATTTCCAGTAGGGCAAGGTCTGAGACTGCACTGTAGTCAGGTACAAGTCATGTCTCAGTAGCTTGTCTGATACAGAGTACAGTGACAGGGCTCAGTTTTTTCATGTATGTCATGTTTTGGTGGCCCTGCATTATCCAGGTCAGAAACATCTGTGGTTTCTCCAGTTGCTGCAGGTGTCTGGTGAGGAACATACAGAAGAAAACATTGTACTCAATTAGTGGTATGATAAGGGTCAAGTACTGTGGAGTTATGATCTCTCTGGTCTTGGAAGTGATGCCCTTATTTATAAGGTGTACAATGTAGAATGTGTGTCTTACCACTATGGATGCATAATGATCAAAGTTTAGATTGCTATCAACCTATGTTCCCAAGTCTCTCACCACTGGGTTTGAACTTAGGGAGGTGCTAGGTAGAGAGGTGCTAGGCTTTTCATAATTAGCAGGGGTACTTATTTGCCAAAGGGGACAATGAGGCAATTTTTTGCATTAAGTTTCAGTCCATGAATTTGGCACCAATTGTTTGTCTGTGTCAGCCCTTTCTGTAATATGCTAATATCATTGCAGGACTCTATACAACTGTGCCCAGTTAACAGTCATCTGCAAACTTGGTAAGTCACAGGCCATTTACCTTCACTTGGACTTCAGAGAAATAGATTGCAAACAGTAGAGGGCCCAACACAGATCCTTGTGGTACTCCACTGGTAACTGGTTACTGGTGGAGTTAGACTCCCCAACTTTGACAGTATGTGTTCTGTAGATGAGCCAGTTGACTACCCATGTAGTGTTGCAAGGGTTAATCCACAGATGGGAGATTTTCTCTATGATGCCTGAATGGGAGATTGTGCCAAAGGCCTTGGCTAAATAAGCATAGGCAGTATTTCCTGTTTTCCCTCATCCAAGGCTTTGAGGATATAATCAAAGAAGTCCACCATGTTTCATAAGCAAGATCTACCCTTGACAAAACCAAAATGTGTGAGGTCAAGAGTGTTGAAGGTCACTTTTATCTCTGTGGATAAGGTCCATGATGATTCTTTCCATAGCCTTGCAGGTAAGGCTAGTTAGACTTATGGGTCAATAGTCCCCAGGGTCAGTTGATGGCTATAGTTCTAGTTCTACATGTTGCCAGACTGACCTGCATTGAATATCACACAACATTTGATATTAATTTATGTAGTGTAGTTGATATATGTGTGAAAAAGTACTGAGGCACCAGGGTTGCAGTAAACGGGGGAGGCCACACATAGCTGCATTGTAAATAAGTGACATATTGTTAGCT
This sequence comes from Protopterus annectens, assembly GCF_019279795.1. NCBI lineage: Eukaryota > Metazoa > Chordata > Ceratodontiformes > Protopteridae > Protopterus > Protopterus annectens. The sequence goes on along the minus strand of NC_056739.1, from coordinate 936,731,232 downwards.
AGGGCCTTTAGCTTGTTATGTTTCCACATGTAGTTTCATACCATAAGGAGTAAATAGACAGTAAACAGCACTAACGCATACTAATATTGACTTTGCACAGTGCAGCGTCAAGCAGCAGGTTTTTACAATGGTTGGTAAAGTGTTTGTGCATGCAAGATATACTTTTTCATTACTTTCCCTGTTTGTGTGTAGTTAAGCAGTTCGCAAATGTGATTCACATTGCCAAAAGTCTAACAGTTAGTATTGAGTATATGAAACACACCTGCAGCTTAGCTGAATCTGTGGCAGTAGATGTAAATGCATTAATAGATTTATTTTTGAGAAAAGATGATATTGGGTTTGAATCCAAGTGTATCTAATACTTAAGCAATAACCGATGATGTGGTGTGGTATATTGAAGATTTACCTACAGTTGACATGGTTTAATCACTAGGGCAAAGCCCAAGTGATTAATTAAAGCCAACCGTGGGTAAATTTCAATGTACCACAACCACGGAGTCAGTTATTGCTATTATACAATGACATTATTTAAGAAAAAAATACTTACTTTTCTTAAATAATGTCTTTGTATAACGGTGCATTACTATTCTTCCGCCGGTGGTGGTATACTGCTTCCTTGTGTTGATGTACTGTGCATGTGTATGGGACTTGCATTCCTACGCATACCCAGTACATCAATGCTTTGAAACGGAAGCAATGGAGAAAAGAAAATCTCCATTGCTCTGTTTTTTTTTTTTTTTATTTATTAAAAAAGAAAAAAAAAGGTTTTGGACATGTTATACCAACGGAAAAAAGTCCAGGCGACCAGAACTTTTTCTGTTGGTATATTGTGGGATTTACAACAGGCGCGCTGGCCAATCAGCGTGCACGTTTTGGAATATTAATGGGGTGGTCATTGTATAATTTGAAATAAAAAATGATAATGCAATGACACAAATTCTTTATAGTTCGTGTTGCTATGTGTTGGCATAGTGCAGCAGGGTTAAGTTGCATTGTGTGGAAGTGACCCCAGCATTGTAATGCCGCTCAGTGTTACTTGGCTTTGGTGAATGATGGCAAATTCCACGCAAACACAGAGGCCAAAAAGTGAAGGGATCTATTGTTTATTATGGTACTTATGTGTGTTGTATGTGATTCGATTTTTTGACAAGATTATAGGTGTTAAAATGCGGTAGATAGGAAAGTGGTGAAATGGGGAGCAAGCATGGGGAAGAACAAAGAGAAAGCGATACAGGAATGTGTAGGAGGTAGGTAAGACACAACTATAGCTATCCATTTCTTCAACAGTAAAAACTGATAATACGTGCAGAATATTAGCTGAATTTGGACCATAACCTCCACAGAAATAGGTGACAACAACTCAGTCATGTTGTATAGCTAATCGGACCAAATCAGGAGTGTCAAAATGACACATGTATGAAATAGAGAGCTATGTATGGGATGATATATATATATATGTATATATACATTTTTTTTTTTTTTGTTGGACAGGAGTCCATTTTTTTTAATTCACTAAGAAATGAATGCTGAGTAAGGGATGTAGGTATTTCTGGGTCAGGTAAGTGGGTAGGTGAAGAAGCACATGCAAACACGACAAACAACACAAGACTCAGAGACAGTGAGGAACACAAAAGGTTGTAGGGCACCATGATTAGGGTGATGGAATGGGACAGCAGGCACTCATGCTCTTCAAACATGGAAACAGTAAGAAGTGAGTCCTCACCCACTGGACTGTCGTCACTGTCCCCTTACATCATTGGTGAATGGTGTGCTTTATGTCATCTCCTATGTACATGAAGGAGAGCAGCCTCTCCATCTGTTGTAGGTGTAAGCTAATGGTACAGTGCATGAAACTATGCACCAACCCTGGCATCTCTCAGTGGATGATGAAATCCCCATCTCTGCTACTGCTTACAGAAGGTGACACTGTACCTTCTTCCAGGGCAGTACTATCTGAGAGTGCAGGTAGTGCCAGAGCAGCAGAGGTAGTGCTGCCAGGTTGGGTCCCAGACATGCTGGGCATTGGTGCTGGAGCGGGTGAAGCAGGGGCAGGCTGATTCACAGAGGTTGTCCTACCTCGCTGTGTAGCATTTAGTGATTTGGCAAAGATGGATGACATGGAGACATTTTGATGACACATAATAGAAATTAAAAAAGAGATAAGGGTTAAGGTGAGAGAAAAAAAAAGAAAGAAAATTAGTGTCATCATATGTGAGATACAGTGCATTAGCACAGTTATACAACTATTTTATGTGAAGTATTACATTTAAGTATACTTCCTAACAAATACACACTATACCTACAGATTGTTGAAAATAATTCTTGAAATGTGCATATATTGCATATGTGCATGTTCCAGTTATACAGATTACAGTTAGCAGCAGGTCATTTATGCCCCTTGCATAGAGTTTAATTTAATATAAACATTATTAAAAATGCAGTACTGTATAGTTGTAACTTGTGGTATTTGAACCCAGAATCTCAGACTACAGTCTTATATTTGACTCCTAAAGTTGATTTGTGCTACAGACTAATGTATGCATACTTGTTTTTACAGTTAGGATATGCATGCTCCATTTGTATAAAAAAAAAAAAAATCTGTCTTTAACTTTTAAAGCTACCAACACTTGTCTTGTGCACACATACAACTTGCTTCCCTCAGTCTCTCCATTCGAGCAGCATGAGCAAGTTGATTGAACTCTATGACACCATTAGCTGGGGAAAGAACAGAAAATACTCTCTTATTTTCATACCTACACAGCTGTGAGATTTTCCCAGTCTCAAATTCAATCGACCAACTGCTGAGGGTATCCCTTTTGTGCATGCGTAGGTCATTAAAATGATATCTACACTGTTCTCCAGTGTGTTGGATTCCAATAGCACTGGATACAGCCTGAGGCAAACTACTCGATGCCTCATACTTGTTCTGGTAGCCATAATAGTCCCCTGCAGAAGCCTTTGGCTGTGGCGCTTTACCAGGAGTCCAGTAAATATCCTGGACTCCTGAACACCCCACCTCTATTCCCTAAACTCAGCAGCTTCTCCACTAACTCCAGCCATGGATACTATTGTATCCAACTAATTCTGTTCTTTTTGACATTGTGTATCTCTTTCATGTATGCCGCTTGTCTTCTATTCCTATAGTATTCAAAGTCCTATGTAAATTTGATATTTTTAATTATGTATTTGCAATTGCTTTTTTTCTCTTTTGATTGTCTTGTATATGTAAACGGAGGTTTTCTCCTTGGGTCTCCACTGAAAATAGGCCTCTAGCTCAGTTGGACCAACCCGGTTAACAAATGACAAATAAATAAAAATAAAATGTCTAACAGTCAACCTTGAGCAATGGAAAATTATGCTTTCCCTCCAGTTCCAGTTATCACATTTACTGGTAGTGTGCAAACCTAAGCAGAGATGCCAGCCGGACTTGAATGATGTTAAGCAGAGCTTAGCAGTGCCAAGCAGGGATGACATAAATATTTGAAATAGGAAGGTTAATCTGACACTTGACTTTTGTTTGAGGGGTGTTTGCTGATGTAGCTTGGAAATATGTATTGAAAAGTGGAAGGTAACATTTAGGTCAGTCAAGATTGCAGACATGCACTGGGGGCATAAATATCATGACATGACACATTTGTCTTTGGCTTTATACATTGATATAACTGATTTTTAAAGTGTGGTATTCAAACCTAGGCATAGGAGGCAAAATATTTTCTTCGACAGTGTTGATTTTCCATCTCTGCCACAGAAGAAGTGCTGCTCAGACGTACTCAAGGAACATTAATAAATACAGTTGACAGTTTGAGGTGGTACACATATATGTGTGTGACCTGAGAAGAATCATGTATATAGATCCAGTTGTGTATGTGTCTTATTAAATTGTGAAGGTCTTACAAGTCCAGATAGCAGAATCATACTTACAGAAATATAGTAGACAGTATACCCTCAGTTATACATCTGAAAACACACTAAGGGTGTCTTAACCCTCATACATATAATTCATATCAGCTCCACTATCTAAAATGTTATAAATGAGAGTGAATAAAATGTAACAACAGTAAAAATATCTGGAATGTCCTCTATTAGAACCTAATACCATGCGTATGGCAGTCATACACTTGCACATAAGAATGTTGAAATAAAGCCTGTCTATTTTACAGTTCATTTCTATAATCTACACTACCACAACAGTAAAATAGGTTACATACCCTGTGCTAAAATCCATGACCATCTGTACTCCAGCCCTACACTTACACTTGCTGCTGCAGGAGTAGTTACATGACAGTTCCATAATTTCCTACTCATTCTTAAGTTCTCTGTGTTAACCACCATGCCGATTAGCATGTTTGCTCAGTGTCCAACAGAATTAATTAAATGCACCCTGTTTCAATTGTTGGCTGTCTGCATGCTGTTTGCAGATGTTCCATGACTACAGCTGTTGAGGAACCTTGCTAACCACCACACAATGCCACTAAGTGGCTTTGCGTGATGGAAAGTAAAAGTTTCAACAATGTACTCTTTTTGACCTTTGCACTTTTACAGATGTTCTGTCTGCAGGTGTTCTGTTTGCTTCCTGTGTGGGTCAGTAGTGTAGTTTGAGCACTGCTAAACATTGTGCAAATAAGATAAGCACAGCCGAACCTAACATTCATTATCTCTGCTTCCCTCTTTTTGCGCTAAGCAGCACCCCACAGAAATAATGGCCAAAAAAATTTAAATAAAAGGGAAAAGTAGTTGAAATGATGAAAACCAATCTATATATAAACACTGCAAAATATTTGTTAGTACACTTGAAATATTTCTACATAGGTCTGGATATGAAATCTCACTACAATGAGCCATCAGAACACAGTAAGGGTGTCTTATCCCTTTTTCCCACACAAACAGCTTTGCAGCAGTGAACTGGAATCATTCTGCATACAACCCACTACAACATCATTCACTGTACTAAGATACCACATAACACTTATTTGTACATGTATACATTTTGGATTTAGTACACTGAGTGATCACACAACCATTTATGACTATTGCTTGCAAAAATGCACCTCTGTCTTACCTCTCTATGTTAGGTGCTCATCCTTTATCTGACCAGAAATCTGAGACATGCCATATCCTCATTCTTAAAATATGTGAGGATATCAAATCAATAATATACAGCTGTCAGCAAATGAAGGGGAGGTTGGATGTTCATGAACAGAACCTGTGAATTATGTGCTGCTTGCTTACATTTCCAACTGTGATAAAATTATTTATATACGCTTTGTAAGTCTAACCTGACACACCCACTGGATGTAGGGCAGTCTGCATTGCTGTTGTGTTTTCATTCTCACTACCAGTAATAATTCACAGTTGCAATCCATTGGCAACAAACACTGAGGGAGTGCCTTTATTATGTTTACATTTACTACACTGAGCCAAAAGTTTGGGATTTAGCAATTTTAATGTGTTCACACCTCATTTGCATATTCACTGTGCTAACAGCCCTGAATCTACACCATAAAAAGGCAACCATGTAGCTAGGGAACCTGAAAGTGAGGAGGCTTGTTTATGTGGAGAACACAGAAAAGGCTATTACTTTGGGATATATCTGCACAGAAGACTACTGAACTTGAGAAGGTATGCTTGCATTTTTTCAGCTATATAATGCAGATACTGAAATGTCATTTAAGAAAAAACTGTTTCATATTTTTATAAATATATTCATTAGCAAATGCTACTGTTATCTGCATGCATTACTTAGAAGTGTACTGATGGTATGGTCAAGTTTGTCAGTGCATTTTAAAGGTATACATGATTGGAAACAGCTTAAAATGGAATGTTCTGTAATAAATCTGTGTTTTAGGGACAGTTCATTTGATAGCACTTTTAGCATTTCATTGATGGTTTGTTAGCAAAATGTATGATTTGTCTGTTCTTTTGAGGGTGGGCAGCAAAGCTACATTTCTGTTTTGCCACAAACAGGATAAACAGAGCTATAACTGAGTACAATGCTTCCTTTGGTATGTATATGTACCTAAACAGGCATATCCAACAATTGAAACGTCCACAGAGGTTCCTCACTAAAAGAATACAGGGCATAAGTAAAATGTCCTATGCAGACCACCTCAAGGCCCTGTCCCTGTATTCTGACTCCTACAGGCTTTTGAAGGGAGATCTATGCCTGGCATACAGTGCATTGTCAGACCCCACTCTGATGGACCACCTGCATATCCACAAAATAAACAGCACCAGAATTACCTGTTCTAAAGACTTTAACCTTGCCTGTGATATAAATAGGACCTGCTGGAGAAATAGGTATGTATCCCAAAGACTACCCCATCTATGGAACAGGATCCACATCCATGTGAATCAGAGTTCGTCCCTAACCCTATTCAAGTGCAACTTGGACAATTGGATGGGAAACCAGAAATTCTTCCCTGGTTTGGCAGCTATGTCTCTAATGGATACAAATAACCTGTAAATGGTTCATCTTCTTGGCCCATGCTTACACTTACCAAGGGTATTAGAACTTGTCAGAGATTTGGGATGCATGGCTTAGCTTAAAAAGGCCTTTGTGGTCATTAGCCTAGTAAATACCTATGAACCTATGTTGTTGCTGTTCCTCTCCCTTGTTTTGCAGCCAGCCTTGCTTTGTGTGTGCATGTAATATGTTACAACCACACAATTCTTCTTGCTCGTATATCAAATATCTAGACTGTTTTATGTTTCTCCAGTGGGTAATACTGAAATGCTACCTTTTCTGTTTTATCTGGGAACAGGTATTTTTAGGTATGTGATACTTTTGTGTATTATCTTTTTATTGTGTTTTAGGACACTTAGGACTATGGAACCCAGGTGTCTCATTCCCCGGGAATCATCCTTCAGTGACCATGAGAATCAAGTCCTTCTGGAAGCTCTTAGGCGACATGGTGCCTTTGTGCTTGAGAGGGGAAGTGCAGATATGTCAGGCAGAATGCAAATTTGGCAGCAGATAGTTGCTGATGTGAATGCAGTAGGCATCCACAGCAGGGTATGTGATCAGGTGTTCCATAGGGCCACTGACATGATCTCACCTGCATGGAGGAGAGCAGCTGCAGTTGTCTGTGATCAGATGTGTACTGGGAAGCCTGCTGCACAGCCACCCCTAACAGCAAATGAAGAGTTCCTGTTCACTATCAGGGATCCAGACAGCTCCTAGGAAAGTGCACAACAGCATGCTCTTGGCATTTGTGCTACTGTGTCAGGGACAGCAAGTACGTCCTAGGAGAAACTTCCAGGTAGGCTTATGTATCTCCATTTTTAAATACTCTTGTACAGTAAAATATTTACATCAATACATTAGGTCTGTTTGACAAGAAATCAGTTGGGGGGGGATTGTAGATTGCTACAGTTAACAACACATTCTTATTGATTACACAGGAGGCTTAGGCTGGACTTGTCATCCAAATTCTTGTTGAAAGTATAGTTAATGGACATATAAATGGCAAAATGTTTTACCCCCTGTGTTACTGTTAATTGTGATTATGTTGTCCTTACCTTTTGCATAACTTCTTCCAGGACCATCCAGCATAGGGAGAATACAATCATCTGCACATGGTTAACCAAACATTTTTATGTCAGTACTGATGAGCAGTTCAAAGATATATAGTTTGTGATGTTGGTGTCAGGACTGTTGTATGTATTGCTGTACTGTCCGTAATAGTGGCATCATTGTTAGTTTGCTAGCATATATTACACCCTAGTACTATAGGTATTAATTGTTTCCTGTATTTGCTGCTTATTATCACAGGTTTTCCTGACAGTGGAAGTGTGGGACTTCTACTACCTGATGTTGAAGTATCAACAGACTCTGATGATAATGGTGGCCAAACAGAGGCAAAGTCAGGGGGTGCAGAGGTTGAGTCTGACACTGAGGGGGCATACAGCCATCCCCTGTAATTCCATCAGACAAAGCCAGTAGGCCTATGCCTACCCATTTCAGTAAACCCTCAGATGTTGGACAAGTGAAGGGTTCGACAATTGATCAGGGAACTGTGGTTGCTGCTGCTTCAGTACCTGTTGACACTAGCCGTAGCCAAAGTTTGGGCAAGATGCCACACAGGAGGGTTGCTAGCGGTGCTTGGAGAAGGCCTCCTGTTCATCCTCCACCTGATTCAGGTGTCTCTTCTTGTCCTGCACAACATATGTTTAGGATAGTCGTGGAGGCACAAGCACATTTCTATAGGTGCTCCATGGAAATGCTTAGGGTTGCAGATGTGGCACAGGCTGACATGCATGACTGCATCCACCGTGTTGCCTATTCAATGGATCAGATAAATGACATTTTGGAATGGGTGGTATCTGTGATGGAACATCTGCTAGGAGGGGGACAGCAACTTTGTGGGTGCAGGTCAGCTACATCATCTGCTGTTAGCCAGCATGGCCATGCCTGATCATGGTCCCATAGCGGCAGTAGTGCCTTTGCTCTGTCAGTGGTTAAACTGTCCACACCCAGACATGGCAGACCATGGGGTGATGGTCTTGGGTGTCCTCATGAGGGGAGCTCATCCAGCAGACATCAGTCACTTTCAGGTAGCAGCAGTGAATCTGACCATGGGGTGAACATGCCAGTGCAACTCCTGGCAGAGCCAGTTCTCATGGTTGGGTATGACAACTATGAACTGTAACTCTACCATGCATGGCTCACAGCTGTCTAACATGGTGAGATGTAGAGCGAGCACAGAGCTTAGCTGTGTTCATGCAGACACACACACCAGTTTCACCTGGAGGACCCATACAGACACGCACACAACAGTTACATGGTTTTGCCGTGAAGCTTAAAACTAATTTTGTCTCATTGGCCACTTGTTACTTTATCCGAATATCTGCCTGCTTCTCCTTCTTGCTTACACATACTCACCAACCTTCTATATCAGCGTAGGCTACCCCACACACACACTACCCTGTGCAAGTGATGATAACTGTGCCATATCCCTGTTTGCTATCTTTTGGATTCAGAGATGCATAAGCATTGTGTCTGATGATCAGGGTGCATAGATGATTTAGTGCTTAGTATATCTGCATTTTTGATGTTGAATTGTTAACTGTACCTTTGACTTATACTGGTCTTAGAAAGTTAGACAGTTGATAGCATCACACTTTTTTGCATCAGTATTGTTACTGATCTTGTGAGGGTTGTGAAGTTTGAAACTGAAATGTGTATCATTGCTTTCTAACTTCTATCTTTAATGATTTTCAGTGCAAATGTATGGTGCTAAACTGAGGGCAAGCAGTGGACAGCAGTACTTTGGAGAAGTATGACTGTGTGAATCTTTGATGCCTGAGGCCTACTTTTTAATAACAGACACATATAAATTAAATAAGTCTCTGCTGTCACATGTTAAGGTCATTTCTGTACACATCACCCACCTTTTACTTACTTGCATCACCAAGTAACAACATGCAAGTATATGCTAGTCATTCATAATTATTACACAATACACTCCAGGCTCATCACTTACCTTATAACTCCAACAGTTGTGACAGCTTTAGTTCAGGGCTGATGTTGCCTGATGCTAGAAGTAGACAGCCATTACATGGGTAAGTAAAGGTTATGAGTGTTGTCTGCTATAAATTTTACTATATCTATGTGCGTAGGAGGAAGGCTGTAGCCCCTTAGGTGGTGAGTGAGTGAGTGTATCTTAGCCAATGAGAGGGCATATTGAGCAAACGTATGTCTGTCTACTTGCACAGCAGCTGCTGATTCCCCTTCTGACTCCTCACTTGCAAGTGGCTGTGGTGACCTTCAATTGGTGGTGGAATGTGTGCCCCTTCCCCTTGTTGATGCGGCTGAAGCTGTTTACTCAGGATGATTTTGTGTAGCATTGCACATACACTGAATAGTTCAGTACATGTCTATGGATTGTACTGCAGGGTTCACCCAGATGTATCTAGGCACCAGAACCAAGACTTCAGCAGTCCAAACACACACTGTGTAATATTTCTGGTTTGAGCATGTGCCTCATTATGAGATTTTTCAGCAGTTTTCTATGTGCATTTTGATCAGCATCATCAGCAATGGTTCCAGTGCATAACCTGCATCCCACAGTAAATGACTGTGTGGGATATCCCCATTAGTGAACATATGATACAGTTAGGAGGTATGCCAGATATGTGAGGCATGGTAACTGCTTGGGTTACTAGTACACACATTCAAGTTGATTTCCTTGAAATTTCACACAAACTTGGCAGTTAATAGAGAGGAAGGCCTTTCTGTTTATATAGAGCCTTCCCTGCTCTTTGGGTTGTGGCTTAATTTCTACATGTGTGCAATCTATAGTACCCAGTGCTTCAGAGTAGTGTGCTACAGGGTAGAACTCCTGCATATTTCTGGCCCTGTCCTTAGGAGTACAGGGAAAATATGCATGGTCACTGGTATATTGGAGCATAGCATTCAGGAATTGATGGAGGATCCTGAATGCTGATGCACACCCCCCAGCATGTCCCCTGTTGGTCTCTGAAAGGTACTTGTAGCTAAAATTATAAGTGCTACACATACCTTTGTCTCCACTGGGAAGGGTTCCCCTGGGATTGCCCTGCCTCTGAACTGAGGTTGACATATGTTGCAGAGTCACTATAGTGTGTGTCTGTCCACCCTGTAATGCTCTACAATTTCCACATCATATGGATTGTGATAAGTAAACTGGGTTCTGGAAACTCTTTGCCTTCTTGGCCCTGGTCTATTAGCAGCAGCAGCAGCATAGACTTCAGCCTGCAGCGCATACACATAAATTAAAGCATCAGCAGCCCCTAGCATTGGTTATGTGTAGACACCTTTCCATGGCTGTATTCCAGTAGGTTTTGGAATTCACAATGAAAACCAGCACCTAGTCTACATGGTTGCTTTATAGCTTGTTGAATAGCTCCTCCATCTTGGATTGGTTAATTAGTATACAATTCAACTGCTTATGTTATAATTAGTATGCCACAGTGTTTACCTTGTTTGTGTGGCTCTGCATGGCTCTACACGCCATGTAGAGCTGCTTACTGAATCTAAAACAGTTTGCTACCATGTGCGTGTCATGCCGTGACATAAATATAGTGTAAATGGACTGTGTGGGCTTTAGTGAATCTGGCTGGTAGCGTTATGCTTTGGTCTTACTAATATAGGCTAAGCCTAACCCTGCTCCTTCTTCCAACTTCTACACATTCCATAACAGTGCTACTAAACTAGGCAATCAGATACACCAGCACTCACACACACAACATTAAATCTGCCCCCTTCAACTACCCCTGGTCCTTACTCTAAACCTAGTCTAACCTGCAAAAACTGTCACACCCATACCCAATCCTAATGCCAAAACTTTTTCCACCAACAGAAAACACAAACACACTAGAGTACAGAGATGGTGTAATACCTTTAACAGAACCAACACAGGTTTCTCAGTCACTTGAGCTCTCACTATAGTAGAAAGCTCAAGTAATTGCATAACCTGCACTGGTACAATAAAAGGTACTTATCTCTATGTTCCAATGTCTTTGTTTTTGGAAAAAGATAGAGTGAGTACGGATAATTATACTGTGGTATTATCCATTTAATTTACTGAGTGTCATACTGAACAGTATGATCCAACATGCCCTTCTTTTTAACTTCTAACTAACACTCACTGACTGTTTTTTTAAACTTTAGCTTACGTTTTGAGACATGCAAGCAATTTTTTTTCTGTTAAATAGCTTAGGTGGGAAGAAGCCTCTTATTTAAGGAGTTTGGGGTGATTTTGTACACATTAAAAAAGGGAGAGTATTAGAACACCATTCTCTAAGGCAGGCTTGCCAGGCCATGAATTGATTAAAGTCAATTTGCTTAGATGATCTATAATGAGTCCCACACTAGCATAAATACTTGCATTGTATTAGCTGCCATTATCACTGCAGTAAGAGTAACAGTGACTCCTGTTACATGAAAACGATGATCATTGCTTTTCATCTTAACTTCACAGACTACATAAGGTCAGATAAGGCAATGATGCTAAATGTGATCCTAATCTCTCCCAGACTATCCATGGTGTTACAGGTCTCGGCAGGAAAAGCAATGTCAGTCTGCCCTTCATCCAACTCTTTGCCTCTGTGCTGTCCTCACCAGCTATTACTGGAATAATCATACATGCCACTGTCTGTACTTATAAAGGGATAGTTACCTCAAAAGAGCAAAGATTGTTCTGTAAATTGTTTTTGTAAAACACAAGACAGATGATCAAACATTGTGATGTGACATGACTGACTGACACCCATGTTATGAGAAATGAGCTCCCATTAGGCATATAGTGCATGAAAGAATAGAAGATACCATAAAGAAAAATGTAAGACTGTCTAGCATGACATTTGTCTCTGCTTCAGTTTTACTGGCCAGCAGTAAACTTCAAAGATAATTTTTGTGGCTAAGGACAAGGATCATTTACTGTGATAAGGACTTAAAAGGGATATGGTAAGGCATATGAGTTAGTATTCAGAGTTAAAGTCATGGAAACCATTACAAGGAGCCATGCTTTTTGCATGTGAAGTGGTTTGATGGTCAGGAAGTACAAGAGTATCAATGCCATATCTGAGACAAGCGTGTGGTGATAAAGCTTGTATTACTGACCAGTACAACAATAAGATCACAGCACAGCAGACTATAATGCAAAACATTTTCAGATACCTTTCTTAAGGCAGTTATTGATTCAATGTTACAGTCTTTATGCTGGCATCAGTACTCAGAATGCATGGCCTGCAATGATGTTAAACAATATTAGTTGCTGCAAGCATGTAGAAGGATAGCAGGGTCACAGGGCCTGTTTTCTCGATGCACAAACATTCGTATCAGGTTAGGGATTGCATGCTGCATCTTTGAGGAAGGATCATAATCCTAATGGCATGGAATGTGGTACATCCTGAAGAAAAGTAAGGTCTACTGCCTGTGAATTTGATAGAATAGATGACATCTCCAATAGGTTCTTGCTTTTGCAAGCTAAAGGCTAAATAAAATAAAGTATTTAATTGTGTTTTTTATTAAAGGACTAAATAGTCTATACTATTCAAGCTAGGATTTGGTTTATGTAATCATACTATGGTGCTGGCTTACTACAGTTTTGTCATAAATATACTTGTGATAAAGCAATTAAAATGATTCAACAAGGTCATTAAGGTTTCCACAGAGAAAGTGTAGATTATTTTATTATAGGTGCAGAAGTGTATTGTGCACTTTATAATTAAGGGGATGGTATACAATTTGCCTGTATGCATTATACAGTTTATCACACATGCTGGCTGCATTTAAGGAAGTACAATATTATATTAATTTAATTAAGTATTTTTATAGATAAACTAGAGACTTTACACAAATGTGATTTTACTGCATGTCCTAGACAGTGGTCTGTATTTTTTTAATTAATAGATTATTTCATTTTTAAAATATGCATTGGCTGTCTTCCACAGTCTTATCACGAGGGCTGGTTATGTCTAAACCAACTAAAATGCTTTAATAGATTAATTAAGGTGTTTCACAGCTGAACAGGCGATATTACTTTAAGAGGATTTTATTGCATGTGTACGTCTGCTGTCAGCACTATTTTAATCAAAAGGTCATTTCTCTTTTATCCATAGTTTGATAGCTGCATATTTACAATTAATGAATCGCAGCTGTGCTAAAGCACTTAAATGTGTTTTTTGAATTAATTAATTTGAAGTTTCTTGTACAAATGAGAGGTTTTATTCCAAGGTAGTATACGCTATTTAATTATAACCTCTTCACCGGTATTTGTTGTGTACTTCTTTGTGGTAATTTAATGCATAGACAGTTCAATGTAATTTGTGGCCTGTACTGTTTAAATTTACAAGAGAGAGAGAGAGAGAGAGACAGACAGACAAGAGAGAGACAGAGAAAGTAAAATTAAAGAAAATGTTCAAAGATGTGAGGATGAGAGAATATAGGTGAAAAATATAGCAGTAGAAAGGTTATAGTTTGATACCAGTCCAAAGGCTAATAATGCTTTTTCTACAAGGTTGAGGCAGCAAGAAATAGAAAGGGGTATATATAAAATAAAAAACAACTACACAGGGACAGATGGAGATAATACTTTTTAAATACCTATCAGTAAGTATATGCAAGAAAAGTGGTATAAAACAGAGAAAAGCAAGATGAAAGTTGGGGTTGGGACTGGAAGGAATAGCTAAGTTAATGGTGAATGAAAAAAGTAATATTGATTAAACCAGTTATGAAAGAAGAGATCATGGAAGCTTGGGGAGAATGGCTAGGGGTAAGTCACCTGTAAGTGATAGCATAACTTCCCCTTCTGTCATCACTGTTGCAATATTCTTAACAAATGGATGAATGCAAAAGCTACTGGAGAGGATGGGAGGAGGAAGCCAGAGATGAACCCTCCAAACACCTATGAAGGATGGCCCTGGCTTACTCTACCCTGGCCCTAGAAATGACATCTAATTTGTAACGTTTAGTAAAAGTATGTACAGAAGACTAAGTAGCAGCTTCCAAACTAAATCTAGTATCTTGTCCCTTGAAACAATGCACAAGAAGAGGCAACTGCCCCAGCAGATTGAGCATGAAGAGAAGAAGAAGAAAGCCATTTGCTATGAAAGGAATAGCACAAAGAAATGGACAGGAGGAGATGGTTTGGTTAAAAATAGACAAACCCAATTTCCTAGCATGAAAAGAAACAAAAAGTCTTCCTGATATCTTTTGTCTTCTCCAGGTAAGATCTGGTCTGCCTATGTAAATCCATGGTGTGAAGAATCTTCTCACTAGCATTCTGTGCAGAGGTGAAAAAAGAAGGAAGGTGAATTGTTTGATCAAAGACAAATCACTACCACCTTAAGCATAAAATAGGAATCGGTATGAAGAGAGACCTGGTACTTGTGAAAATCCAAAAAAGCGTAACTGTCTTGAGTGCTTGAAGGTCAGAGAGTCTCTTAGTACAAGTAAAAGCAACCAACAGTACAGTCTTCTAAGTACATTGTAGTAAGGAAGAGAAAACTGCAGGCTCAAAGAAAAACTGAGTTAATTTCTCAAGAAGAAAATTAAGTTCTCAAGAAGGAGGAATAGATTTTCTTGGAGGCCCAGTATGAAGAATGCCTTTTAAATTTTTGTTTACTTTAAAATAAGAAGTAAGTCTTGCAAAATCCTAAAGATTTCCTCAAACAACTGGTGTTGAAAATGAATCAAAACCCTAACAACTAGACAGTCAACCGAAGAGTGGGCAAGTGAGGGAGAATGAGAGATCCATTGTCCTGTCTGAGAAGATCCATCCTATGAGGTAAGTGGTGATTGCCCATAGCCAGATGTAATAGAAGGGGATCTAGAACTGTCTGGACTCAAAGTGAGTCACCAGCAAGATTTTGGGCCTGTCCCAGATGATCTTGTGCAAGACTTTTGGTAGTATAGGAAGAAAGGGATAGGTATACAGATGCATCCCCTTCCAGGAAAAAGATATGGCATCCACTCTCTAGGCAGATGACTTGGCACTCTGGAACAAAACTTGTAAATATTCTGTTCAGAGGGGAGGCAAAAAGATTTACATGAGGAGTATTACCTGATGTATAATATCCAGGAACACCTCCTTGTGAAGTATCCATTCATAAAGGACTGTCCTGGACCTGCTCAAAGTTTCTGCCCAGAGATTGTTCTACAAGGGAATGTAAACCACCAGCAGAAACAAATGATGCCAGATCACAAAATTCCAAGCCTGAAGATCCTACCTGCATATAATTACAATTTTGTGCCCCTTTGCTTGTTGATCTATCACATAACTGGTATTATCTGTGAAAATCCTTAGAGGACCTAGGACAAAAAGGGAGTGGAAAGACTGAAGGGCCAGAATCAGACCTCTCATCAAGAGGAACTTTGACAGGAAGACCTGGATTTAGGGGAATCTGGTGAATCCACCAGTGGAACTTCAGACAAAGCAAGAGAGGAACAGGAAAATTTAGACAATGGCAGTGCTAAAGCCAAGCAGTATTAAAATATCATTGAGATTTCTCATATGGAATCTGGCAAAGGGAATCATGGGAATGGTGGATGCCATGAACTCCAGACCTCAAAGAAATTCTTATGTAGGAAGGACTGGAAGAGGAAGAGGAAAAAATGGAAAATAGGCAGTCAAGTATAGGAAATTGGGAAGTGATAAGAAAGCCATCAATGGTATGGTCTGAATCCTGCACCCCAGAAACACTCGATCCTGACAAGGGGTCAGTACAGACTTTTTGAAATTTTGAGTGAGCACCACACTGTAGAGAAACAATATAGCAAAGTATAGATCTTGAAGAAGCAGCTAATAAGAGGGGTCAGAATTAGGAGATCCTGAAAATAAGGGGAGATTTGAATTCCCTGAAGTCTGTAGAAGGCTACAATAGGTGCTAGAGATTTGGAAATGACCATCATTGCCATAGAAAGACCAAAAGGTAAAGCAGAGAACTGATAATGTGTTGAGGAAACAGAGAAATGCAAGAACTTACTGAACAGAGGTTGAAATGGAATGCGGACATAAGCATACTTTAAAATCCAGGGACACCAGAAAAGCTTGGGGAAGCAGAAGAGGGAAATACATCTGGAGATGCAACATTGGGAAGAAAGGAACCTTTAGAAAGGGGATGAGAAAGGAGACAACCACAATGGACCTTTAAGGGCACTCTATCCTAATAATCAGAAACATTCTGGAGTAAATACCTTTGCCCTGCTGAGGAGGAGGGACCCACAGATTGGTTCTCTGTACTAAAAGATCACAAAGGGCCACAGAAAAATGAGGGAGCTGGCAAGGAGGAGACCGAGGAAGGTCTGGGAATGGAGGAAGCAACTAACAAACCATAACATAACCAAGAGTTCATGGTTATCTGTTGTCAGACAGGAAAAGACAGAGTCAACATGAATGACAAAGGGATTTGGCCGAGATGCTGCCGAAATGACTGAATGTCAAATGGAGGCAGATTTGTCAAGGAAAGAAGGCTTTTGATTCTTAGAACCCTGATAAAAGCTTTTCAGAAGAAATTCTCTTGGAAGACCCTTTGCCCCTTGTCCCTGGAAGGCTGCCACTGCTGCCTATGGACAAAAGAAGACTAACAGGGGTAATTTCTCTGGAATTTAGGAAGCTGAGAAAGAAAGATCTGTTTCATATCCTGCATACATTTATCCTTATCCTGCAAGATTTTAAAAAGCTCAGTAGCTGCAGAGCCAGAGAGATGCTGGTGACCTTGCCTCATAATCAGATGCATCAATCAGGATGTCCCCAAGTTTGGAAAGAAGAGTCAGTGCATACCTAGTCATGATAGGGTCATAGGAGGTTAGTAGGCTAATGGCTCTGGGACCCTTACAAACCTAGACAAGAGTTTAGCCCCCAAAAAAGTTAATAGACCTGAATGCTAAGGCAGCAGAAGTGTACACTTTTCCCATGCCTTTCCATAGTACAGTTGCCCTTATCAGAAGGTAAAAGTTTAGAGGAGGTCAGTAATTTAGATGCTTTGTCAGTGGCCAGGAAAATAACAGCAGGATCAAAGGAAGGACATTTATATAAACATTTATGACCTTCAGGGAATTTATAAAACCTGTTAGGCCTCTTATATGCAAGAGATTTGGAATCAGTGGCCTGAGATACCA
The DNA here is from genome assembly GCF_019279795.1 of Protopterus annectens. Taxonomy (NCBI): domain Eukaryota; kingdom Metazoa; phylum Chordata; order Ceratodontiformes; family Protopteridae; genus Protopterus; species Protopterus annectens. The sequence continues at coordinate 936,713,630 of NC_056739.1, read as the reverse complement.
AAGAGAAAATGTCCAAAAGAGCTTCCAGCACTAGAGGTGCTGCAGAAAGCCTGGGCGAATTTATTTGTAAGAGTTCACAGTACCTCTTTCAAATGTCAAAAACTGGGAACAATTCAATTTAAAATATTCCATCATGCATACAAGGATATATCCAAAAGATAATTCCTCTATATAGTAATCAGGAGAAAATGAATATTCTTCTTCAGACCCCAGGGCAAGAGGATAATGGATATGAGAAGAGTATGCCAATGACTTTATAGTCTAAATCTAGCTCATCTTCAGAGGTATCAGATTCCCTATGATGTTTTGCAGGAGTAGAGGACCAGGCAACAGAAGCAGGGACAAACAATCCTTGAAGGGGGTATTAAAGCCATAAGGGCATTGGAAAGCCCTGAGATAATTCCTGTCTTTCTTTGTGTGAGCCCTTAGCCACAGGGACTAGATATATGATTCACTGCTTCTTTTATTAAGGGAAAATCAGTCCTAACAAATTTAGGGGGTGGAGACCCCTGTCTAGAGTCAATGAAGTTACCAGAAATCTCTTCCCTGACAAAAACTTGGGGAATTCCTTTAGGCCCTTACTACATAATTGTCTGTGGTTCCCCCCTCCTTGTCTGCAGCAGATGTAGGCAAAGCAGATGTGCTGGAAGGCAGCCCTGTGTTGGCCTCTAACTGGGATGTGAAAAAGGGATCTAATAGTGGTACCAGTCTGTCCTTGGTTGTGTCATCCAACCCAACAGAGATGTCCAGAGGAGCAATTTCTTAGGTTTTTTTCTTAATCAACATCTGAATGTCAGGGTAGGCAGATTCAGAGGCCATGGTACCCTGAACTAACAGTTAGAACTACTGATTCTCCAAGTAAATGGAATGGGATGACAGATGGCTGTGGAAAGTCTTTGGGACAAATGCCTGACAGATTTCACAATCAGTATGGTCCTGTGTAGCACCCATATAAAAAAGGCATTTCTCATGTCTATCCTTATGGGAAATCGTTGACAAATCGATGACATATAGAAAGGTAAGCAAGAAGAAAAAATAGGAAGGCAGAGACCCCAAATGGGGCACTTATCTTAAGAAGACTTGAAAATGAAGCCAACACAGCAAATGTCTTGCAGACCAAATTCAAAAGTAGCATCCAGACTGGTGGCAAAGAACGTTTGCGGATTAGGTGCTCATTCATCACATGTATGTTCCACCTTTGATGTATGACATGCATCTGATGTACAACACTTGGAAGGTTTAAAGGCTTTGGTATGCTGGTTGGATGTTTGACTATCCTCTCCAGTTGTAAGGAATACTGCAACAGAGATAAGGAAAGACATCTTTCACATGATGAAGTACACCACTCATTTCAGGCCTCAGAAATCCTTTGTGCAACAAAGATCTCAGCTTTTCTTACTCCTTAATGAAATCAAGGAGCATAACAGTGTCTTAGCTTGTGATGCCTTGTAATATGCTTACATCAAAGATGTTGACCTTGACTGTAAGTAAGTTTTACATTGTTATACTTAAGAAGGAAATCACATCTAATATCTCTTACTTCCTGCAAAAGCAATGTCCAAAAATGTCCATTTCCCTAAATTAGAATGAATGTCTTCTTGTACTCTGTATATATACACTGCCTATAACATTCAAAGGCTACAAATCACATAAAATAAATTAACAGATATGCCCTATTTGCTGATGCCTGGGCACATCAATCCAACCTTCAAAATGACTGAAATTTGCTACTCATTACTGAAATGTACACTTACTTTTATTCACCTTATTATATAAAATTTTAAATGATGGCTACTGCACCCATCTGAAAACTCCAAGCCCTGGGATTCATGAAGCTCGGCGCAAGGGCAGTGTTAGCCTTGCACTGACAGTGTGGCATAGAGATGGCACAGCAGCACCACATGCATATTGATGAAGGCGCGCTGCTGCAACATCCACGTGCATAGGAAGCGTGCGCGATTGCAGGGGGTGTGTCTAAGCGCTGCATGGAGGCGTGAACATGTCGGCTGCAGACGCACAACCTAAAATGCTGACAAGTACAGCCTACCTCTAATAGTAATCACTCCTGTCAGTGTCCGTGGATACTGAAATGTATGCAAAGCGTACAAGACAGTTTCGCGAACACCAAAATAATGAGTAAACACAAAGGCACGTAGCTGAATAGTGAGCCCCCATCCCTCGAACAAACGACATTTAAAACCCTGTGTCCGTATTCCATTGTAGTGTTGATTGTTATACCAAGTGGAAGCGAAACGCAGCATGTTTGCAAGCCACTGCCCTTTGCTAAGCCTAGCCCAGTTGTTAGGGTTACCACCTGTCCCAGAGGGACAGTCCCTCTCTGGGAAGTGTGCCCTTACCAAAAATATTAAAAATGGCAAATGTCCTGCGATTGTAGGACATAATTATGTCCCATATTTTATGTAATAGTGCCATAAAATAGTTATTTCTGTATCTAAAATACCTAAATGGTACAAAAAACAGAATAAGCAACTAAACTGCTACAAGAATAAGCTTCCATTTAGGCATAAAAGAAAAGTTCTATCCTTTGTACTGACCGTGGGTATGCGTCGGCCTGTAAAATCTGATGTGTGTTCCGAAAATGTCCCACTTTGGCCAATTGAAAAGGTGGCAACCCTACCAATGGTCAGAACATTCGCTCAATAACTGCCCATTCGCGGTCCAAGTTATCCTTGTCTGGATGGCCCAAAGATGAATGGGTATTACCCGGGTCTACCTACCATGACATGAAAGATAAGTATTTTCGTGTACCTATGTGCGTGAAGTACAGCATGTGGAAGATCAAATATGCTAGGGTTGTCCTCACAATGATATTGGTACCAGAGATGTGTAGAGTACGCAATGTGTACTGTTGTCTGTGCCATGGGCCATCAACCAGAGAAGGGATGGATGGTGTGTGTGGAATATGGAGGGGTGATGGGTAATGTAATAATTCACCCAGGGGAGACTGGGTCGGATGTACAAGAGGTGAACTGGAGGTGTATGAGGGAGCAGTGGGTGAATCAGATAGGAAACCAAAGAACATACATTCACATCCACAATACACCCTAACAGGCCATACTGCAGAACAGAATCCCACAAACATATGAACATTAAAATGTGCAATACACATGGTACAGAAACGTTACCGGCTCACACCCACATAATGGTCTGGCGTGAACTGAGCCATCCAACCCTAACCCACCTGGATACATAATTGAATACCCATCATCCCCTCTACAGCACACCTCCCCCTTGATGAACGTCCACCAAAACCACCCATACTCGGGCTGCTAGCTTGGCGCAGCCATATATGCACATTGTGCCCCCAACCCATATCTAGTAGGCAGTCTCAGGCTTGTAAACTATGTATCCCTTGCATGTATAACCCTTCCTCATTTTTGTAAAGCCAAAAGAATTGAAGTCATTGGTGTCCGCAATTTTTGGCCATCCCTCATGGGATAAGTATCTGTTCTAAAGATTAGACTTGATGGCACGACACGATGTCCAGCCCCTTAGACAACCGGACACAAGTTGCATTAGCAGTAGTTGTCCACAACCCTGCTCAGCCTCCAGCCGGTCCTGCAGAATATATGACCCATGATTAAACACCTGACCATGATGCACGTCTCCCCAAGTGCATTATCGGGAATTTATACCATTCACATGTTCCCATGAAGCTTCCCCATAGCCATCTTCCAAATAGTTCATGTCCACAAATTGTATACCCCATCCAGGTTCCTCATCATAATGATGCACACAGCCCCTGTATACAAACGGTACAGGTACCTCCCATATGCGGTTGTTCATATATATGGCCATGTATAACTCCAGATATGTAGTCATATATCTATAAATGTATATACTTATATTTGCATAGCTACACATCACACATACATGCATACAAGTAGTTGTCAAGTATGTGTCCATTTCATAAATATGTATACTTGCAAATGTATACATATGCTTCTCAGAAACATATGAGTAGTAACATGTGCTATACATATGTACGCCACCCGACTGGCACATTTGTTGCCAGTACTGTGGAATGGCTGTAGTAAAGTCATATATCCTAATTACCATCCATACAGAATGTATCACGGATGGTTTAGTAGTAAAACCAGTGACTATGGTGTTCCTATTCCTGGGACCAAGCCATGCAAGGGCTAATTTTATATGATGGCTACAATAATGGCAGTCAGATATAGGGTGATTAAAGCACTTTAAAGCAGACGTAAGCGGGTATGCATGACGGTAAGTGGCAGTCATTCAACAGTATGGGTAATGTAAATAAGCATGTAGATGTATATGTATGTGTATGTACAGACAGACATATATATACATATATATATATATATATATATATATATATATATATATATATATATATATATATATATATATATGAATGAACACGGTCACAATAAAGCAGTCATAATGAATGTGAAGAGAAACAGCAGCGGAAATCCCCGTAATATTTAGTGCTATCATATCAAACTGCCCAGAGGTGAGCAAACCTACTGCATCTCCAACAACAGGTAGAATACTAACAGTGGAACTAACTATATCCACCTACTAAGTCTGACTTTCAAACAGGTACAGTGCAGTCCCAGTCACCAGTCAGATGAGCCAAAAACTAACTGAACACCCTGACCATTATATGAACGTATGTCCCAGGACTATAAGCTTGGGATGTCTGAATATACTTTGAGTGAGCCAACATACGGGACATGTCTAGAGCAGTAGGGAGTGGCGCATGTGTAGTGGTGTGCTTTATTTCTGACCAGAGAATGGATGACTGCCGTGTTAGTGATGTTGTGCTGTGTTTGTTCTGGTAACTATGAACCATGGGTATGTATGCAAATGAAGCAGCACAGCAATAGTGTAGTGGCTAGAGCATCCGCCTATCGAGCAGACATTGCATGTTTGACTGCAGCACACACCATTTATGATGCGTAATCCGTATAAGAGCATATCTTGCTAATTTTATGATGTATAACAATATAATACCACTGAAATGTGAACTGGGGGTGACGTATCACAGTAAGAATGCAGAAGGTGTTTGCGTGACGTGAAACGGCGGTTAAACGGAAAACCACAGCTGAAAAGTGTTGTACTCACCCTTTGTCCAAAGGCCCTTGTTCTGCCCAGCAGCACAATAAACCGCATCGGGCAGGCCCGACGCCAGGACCCTACACATTACAATCAATGAGATTTACCACTAAGCCACGGCAGTTATACCTAACTCTGATGTTATCACAAACATAGCAGACAGGACAGTCATTCAGCAGTATGATCAAAGTAATTAAATCATATAGATGTATATGCATGCATATGTACACATATATATGTGTATATATATATATATATATATATATATATATATATATATAATGTGTGTATATATATGTATATATATATATATATATATATATATATATATATATATATATATACACACACACACAAAAAACAAACATGGGCACAAGAAAGCATTCATAACGAATGCGAAGGAAAACAGCAATGGAACACCCATTTTATCTAGTGCTGACATATCAAGCTGGCCAGAGGTGAGCAAAATCCCTGCATCTCTAACCACAGGTTGGATGCTAACAGTTGGAGTAACCTTGTCCACATGCTAAATCTGACTTTCAAATGGGTAAAGGACAGCCCCGGTCCACAGTCAGACAAGCCTAAACCTGGATGACCAAATGAACACCCTGACAATCATACAAACGTATGTGCCAGGACTATAGGCTTGGGAGGTCTAAATATACTTTGAATTAGTCAACATGCGGCACGGGTCCAGAGCAGTAGGGAACGGCGCATGTGTAGTAGTGTGGTTTTCCCAACAGGAGAATGGATGCCTGCTGTGTTAGTGAAGTGTTGAGGTGTGTGTTCTGGTAACTATGAACCATAGGTATACATATAAATAAAGCAGAACACCAATAGTGTAGTGGTTAGAGCATCTGCCTAATAAACAGGCATTCACGGTTCAAGTTCGACTATAGCACATACCATTTTTCTTGTGGAATGAATGTTGTTCTGCTGTAAAACCGACATTATAACATGTAAAAGTGAACGTGAGTATCACATGGGACTATTAACCAGATCCCTTCAATCAAATTGGTACTATCATAATGAATAAGGCACAAGTAAGCACAAATAAGCAGCAGTAAACATATGTAACACACAGTAAGCATATGCTGCGAGTGCACTTGCACAGGTGTAAGCAGCGCCCATCACAGGAAATGTATATATGTATGTACAGATGTAATATATACATATATATAAATATA
>NC_056739.1:936654834-936702334 GCF_019279795.1 Protopterus annectens | reverse complement strand
GGCAACAAAGCATTACAAAAGAATGAAAGGGAAACACCAGCGACGCCTGTATTATGTAGTGCTGTTGTCCTATGTCATTTCAAGACTCCCTCAGACAGACATGTGTCATTCATACACACAAACAGTTGTACATTGGCGGTATACATCACTCTGTGCATTTAATGTACATTAACACAACAATACCTGTCCAATAATTATGTGTGAACAGTACTCTTGCAAGGTGCTGTGTGCAACATCATCATCATGATAAAGGTAAATGGGGTAACTATAGAGGGACCGGTAGTGTTGTGTGTACAATGGGGTCATCCTCATCACATTTACCTGGACCATTTAGGAGTGATGTGCATACCAGGATCGTGCACCTGAGGGACAGGGGTGAGGATAACAGGAGTATGTTGTGATGCATATTACAAGGGTTGCATGTGTCCAGTGGGCACGTGTGTGAAATGGACAGCTATGTATAGAGCAGATGTTGTCCTAGGAGCTGATTGGCCTTATGTTTCCGTAGGGTGAGGGTCGGATGTGGGGGAAGGAGAGTAGGTATGGCCGTGGAGGATAGGTAGGGTAGGATCACAGACAAGACAGCATACAGGGTTGGTATATGACACATGTGGGGGGACACACCTCGGACATGGATGGGTGTTCGGCATTCACAAGCCCATGGGAACAGTGGGACGAAGGTCCCCAGCCATGGGCAGCCGCCACTGCACCTAAACAGCTGCAAAGGAGGCAGTGCTGGGGGCTGTCCAGGAGGGGCAGCATCACCCTGTAAATGTGACACTCCACCCTTGAGCTTGCATATCTGGCTTTGGAACCCCTTAGTGAGCCCCCAACACAACACGTCTGAGACCACATGACAGCAGACATGTTCCTGTCTGGTCCTGCTCCCAGAGGGGACATGCCCCATCCTCAGTGGTGGTACCACCAGAAGGTGGTGCAGAGCCAATAGAGGTTGAGGTCCAAGGCTGGGCCCCAGATGTGCTGGTGCCCGGTGCTATGGTCAGCTGAAGTGGGACAGGAGGTTCTGCCGAGACCTCCTAACCCATACAGCCTATGGTGTTGCAGTTTAAACCCACATATGGCTTAGTGATAGACAACAGCATTCAGGATTACTTACAACAGTAAGCATAGATATCACCATCAACCCAACACAACAGATGGCATACGTTTGCAGAGGGAGCACAACACATGCATTTATACTGCATGACATCTGTACAATGTGTAGTGGACGTGTGACCTCAGCTATGAGCAGTTGCCCATTATTTGCTTGTCACTGGGAACCCCAGACAGTGTCTGTCATACCACTGTTTCATGTGACATATGTCCAGTCAGGGATGCGATGGCAGTAACACATTCCTATCATCATGTACTGTCTGCAATCCTCACACTATGCTCCTGTTGTGCACAGATGTGTGTTCAGTGTGTAATACAGGAAACAAATGGTTCCACACACTGACCAGTTCACAGATGGCCCTACAGATGGGGGTCCCTCACGAACAGAATACTCACATGTCTGTATTAAAACATGCAGAATAGCCATTACCACACACAACATGTTAAACAGGCAGTAGTCTCAATGCAGCATAGCTACACTCACATGCTGTAGTCATGTGTGGCACATCAGCCTCCTGTCTTTAGGCTATTTCCCACTGTGTATGATGTTTGAGTTACATCCAGATATCATCTGTGATGCCGTTTCAGAACACCACATCAAGGTACCACTCACAGCGACTGTCATGGCCAAATACCAACATGATTTTCCTAGACAGTGTACTGTATTTATCATGCGAATGGCTATGGGAACACCATCATAGCTGTTCCACATGCAATCAGCTAGAGGAGGACTGCAATAGGTGCAGAGGCCATCACCTGATCATGTCCATCTCTTACAATACACATGCTGCTGCTGAGCAGGTGTACACCTCCACTTCTACCAGAGAGTGTGTGGAAGGGACAAGCAAAGTACACCAGAGAAGGGATTGGAGACTAAACCCTAAGTGTCATCTTCCACATGCCTAACAGTACAGGGATCAAACCCCTGACTGACTAGCCATTACTATTACATGTGCATGAAGTTACTACATGTGCCACAAAGCTGACATGTTGCTGTGCTGTAAGAACATATATGTGTGTAGGTGAGAGACATCTGCAACAGAGATATAGTAGACATACATTAGGTGTAGCACACATGGCTGTCCACGTGAATGGATGCCATTGTCACCACAACCACACTCTCTAATAGACTCGCATTGACACTCTTTGCCAGGGCCACAAATACACAACCTAACTACTTAGTTTGCCACACTGCAGTAATGCACAGGACTACATGCACCACAGGGGATATCTGGAGGTTCTATGGGCTAGGGCATGTGAAAGTGTTTGACATATTTTGGTATGCCAACGAGGGTTATACTGGGAGTGACTGTGGTTGGGAGCATCATAATCCACACACAGACAAAAGGTGCCAGTACTGACATGAATGTATGCATTGCTTCATGGGTGTGTAGTGGTTGGCTGTACAAGATGGCTGTACAAGGTTGGGTGAGGGGTAATCTTTGGCATTGCGTCACCAAAGAGTGGTGTGCACTGCGGTACAGGGGTGTAGTGTCTGCAATGTCCCACACAGATGGGTACTGCATGATCTGCCCTGTCAACCTGGTTAACAATGTGTATGGCCATAGCTTTGCAATGCATGTCATGTCTGTGTTTGATAGTCCTTCACATGAACATTGCCTGGGATGTGCATGTCCCACAATACTGTACAGGGACATGTACAGGTGTATCTGGTTTGGCAGGCACATGTTGTGTACACAGACTGTTATCCCCTGATATGCCAATACTGGCCTGGTGTGGCGAAACCTGGTTATAGTCGACCCTGCACCTGCATTGATAGCATGATACAGGTATTCCCTGGTGTCAATGGCATTGGTCCATACAGGGCACATGTGTACGGCATTGTATGGCCTCTGTGGATCACATTTGATGGCATCACATATGTTGCAGGCATCTAGTGGGGAATATAGTGAAGGCACATTGTCCACAAATATGTGCCTATTGTACCGCTGTACAGGATGCCATGTCCTCTGCAGCCCACTGCATTCACACCATGCCTACTATCTGTCATCAATGTGCATGGTACTAGCAACATAGCGAGATATCCTAGGCAAGTGTGTTTGTGTATGGCACATGGGTGCAGGACATATACCGGGTACTAGTAAGGCTGCATACTTTGTTCACCAGGCCTTTTGCCAGATGTAGGGATATGGCTTGCCAACACAGTCCTGTGGCTGACTGACAGCTGTACTCCTTGTGAGGTGGCCAATGTGTCATAAGACGGACACCATATAGGAAAACTACAAAATCCACTCCACAACATGTCCAGTGGTAAGACACTCACAGCCACCTCTATACAGGCTCTAACAGCCGAAGACACACACTTGCCATGTCCTGTATTTGAACCCCTACCTACCATATCACACTGCAGCAATACGCTTTTAGGGCACATGCTACAGCGAATATTGGGTTACAGCATACCTACAGGTGTATTCCTAGGTGGGTGACAACAGCAGGATTGACAAAGGTGGTCATGTGATTTGTACAGAGAGTGCACACTCTACAGAGCACTGTACTTGTCTCACGCAGGCAGACACACACACACTCACACACTCACACACTCACACACTCACACACACACACACACAGTTGGCAAGTCTGGGATAAGAACACCGACCTAACTACTTTATCACACTACAGCATTACACAGTTACAGAACACACTACCGAGATTACTGGGTCACAGCACTCCCAGAGGTGTACTTCTAGGTGGGTGACATCATCAGTCTTGCCAAAGGTGGGTATGGGAATTGTATGGAGTATGAGCAGTCTAATAGCATTATTCAGTCCTCAGGTAGATGGAGACAAACAAACACACATACACAAGCACACACAGTTGGCAAGTTTGGGGTTAGAACACTGACCTAGCTACTTTATCACACTACAGCATTACGCAGTTGCAGAACACGCTACCAAGACTACTGGGTCACAGTATTCCCAGAGGTATATTTCTAGGTGGGTGACATCATCTGCCTTGCCAAAGGTAGGTATAGGAATTGTATGGAGTGTGAGCAGTCTGGAAGCATTATTCAGTCCTCAGGCAGATGGAGATAAACAAATGCACAGTTGGCACATATGGGATTAGAACACCAACCTAATTACTTTATCACACTACAGCATTGCGTAGTTACAGAATGCGCTACCGAGATTTCTGGGACACAGCACTCCCAGAGGTGTATTTCTAGGTGGGTGACATCATCAGCCTTGCCAAAGGTGGGTATAGGAATTGTATGGAGTGTGAGCAGTCTAAAAGCATTATTCAGTCCTCAGGCAGATGGAGACAAACACATGCAGTTGGCAATGTGGGATTAGAACACTGACTTAACCACACTACAGCATTACGCAGTTACAGAATGTGCTACCATGATTACTGGCTCACAGTAGTCCCAGAGGTGTATTTCTAGGTGGGTGACATCATCAGCTTTGCCAAAGTTGGGTATAGGAATTGTATGGAGTGTGTGCAGTCAAAAAGCATTATTCTGTCCTCAGGCAGACAGAGACACACACACACACAGTTGGCAAGCTTGGGATTAGAACACTGATCTAACTACTTTATCACACTACAGCATTACGCAGTTACAGAACGCACTACCAAGATTACTGAATCACAGCACTCCCAGAGGTGCATTTCTAGGTGAGTGACATCATCAGCTTTGCCAAAGTTGGGTATAGGAATTGTATGGAGTGTGAGCAGTCTAAAAGCATTATTCTGTCCTCAGGCAGACAGAGACACACACACACGCCAGTGGTGGGAACAGAACACCTACCTATTTATAGATCACTATTACAATACTACATAGTTACGAGTAGCACCACAGAGACTACGCATTTCAAGGCTGTCATTATGACCTTCTAGGAATGCAGACATTAACAGGGATGCTGGCAGTTAAGATGTACATACCTGTGAACCTGTGTGTTTAAAGTAGGAATCCATCCTGAACTGGAGTATGCCCTTCTGTGGAATAGATGACTACTATCACTATACAAGGTGAAAATGGCCATGCCCATACACATAGAGGCACATAACTGACACAAGGTGTCACTGGGCATGCTCACACACTTAGTAGCACAGGGCTGTTCAGAATGCACTATGTGTCCATCTACACAAGGTTATACTGGGCATGCTCATACACTTAGTAGCACAGGGCTGTTTGGGATGCACTCTGATTCTAAACATGGAATGCCATAGTGGCCATGCTATTACAGTTAGACATAAAGAACACATTGTAATGGACTCCGGTGTTAGTAGTTGTCATTCTTAGCAGGAACGCTGCACTACATATATCTGACACCGGTCTTATACACAACGTCTGCTGCTGTCCGTCACCTTAGATGTACCATTCTATACCAAGCACAATACTACCACTCGCAGTGATGTCTTGCTAGGAGTGGCAACTGCTTGACCAACACAATGAGCCAATGTCCTGCTCTAATTACGAGGTGTCCAGTGTTTGTCATTCTGGGATGACATGAATGAAAGTAGACAGGCCATTGTCACATATCACATGCATCCATGATTCAAGGGAGTGGGGATAATACCTAGGTCGCATTCGCCCATATAGTGCCATTCCAAGGCAAATGTCCTAAACACAGGATAACACCCTGACATCAATAGCTTTGTATGATTATGCTAACCAGTGCTAGATGTGTAGCGTTCGTAATCACAGTTGCTCACTGTAGATCCAAAAATGGGGGAATACTGGCATCTGTGCAGAGAGGAACACCTGGCTGAAGGCTCTGTAATGCACAATAGCACTACCACCATATACCTCAGAACTAGACATGTGGGCCATAACACAGGTACGGACCACTCCAGGTGGTGGTGTCCCCACATACATAAAAGCCACTCACATGTACTGACCAGTACTCCCACAAAAGGCATCACAGATGAATCAGGTGCAGGACACAGTGTCAAAAGCTGCATTCTAGGATGTAACCCTCAGACACCACCATGCCCTCGGACCACCAACACACATCTATACATGTGGTAGGACATGTAACAGTACAACACCATGTGACCCGTGACCAGTAGACTGTACCTAGCTCTACATCAACTATGCAGAGTACCCATGTACTGACACAGTTGCATCATGTGTTATGCAATGCAATGATACCACTGTTTGTATCCAGGTCAGCTGTACACATACCAGGGGCCCTCGGTTATTTACAGCATTAACAGATGACTGTTGCTGTACACCAGTAAATACCCTCATGTTTGGATATGACATACATGTACCTGTCCTGGATATGTACATGCCACACACATACAACATATATGTAAATAGCATAGCTGTTGTTGTCCTTTGTGCAGACAGGTGGCTACAGCCATTACACACATGCACATGGAATGTAGGTCCATGGCTGCTGAATGCTAACAGTACATAAGGTGTGATATCAATGTTGACAGAGGTAACATTCCCTCTGTACTGGTCACCCATTACACCTATCATATCATACAACAGTCCATGTGTCATGTATGTCATTACAAATGTCCACCAATGACAGGAATGCAAGACCTACACACATGTACATGTATTGGTGTGCGTTCAGATACCATGCTTGTGCAGTTGCTGATGTATGCAGGTGACATGTGTCTTAGTACATCATGCAGTTGCAATGCAGCCTCAACATTGCCAACTGTATATGGTGATATGCTGAAAGTACGGAAAGATGTACCTCAGATATGGACAGATGTGTGGACATAACTAAGTGGTGGGGTATCTTTTCAGATGGATGTTTGCTGAGGAGAGCTCACAGATGTGTCACAAGCGGTCCTACAATAACCTGTGTAACTGCTAAGCTATGCTTTTGTTAATTGAAGGGGAACACACACAACATAGACAGCGGTCAGGGTGACATCAAAGGTAAATCACTTGACACCTGTTACAGTTAAGACCTCCCGTGTGCATATATCAGCACAGTTGTCATAGGAAGCATCATAACACTTTATAACATGTGCAATACTGCTGTAAGTCTGTCATACGTATCATGAGATAGCCAGTTGTTTGATTCACAGTACTGGCATGTGTGGTTGTGTGTGTGTCCATATATGTCACGTATGGTAGGGAATACATCTCAGTTGTTACTCACTCTCCTGTACACTGCTGTAGACATGTGTACAGACTGCATTGTAGAAAGCAGGACATAGGGAGGGGTGTGTATCTCACACATGTGAGGTATCTGTATGTGCGTGACATAGGTGTATTCAATAGTGAATGCCACAATGTGTGTGTGTGTGTGTGTGTGTGTGTGTGTGTGTGTGTGTGTGTGTGTGTGTGTGTGTATGTATGCCTGTCTGGTCCCTGGAGTGAGGATGTATGTTACTATAGTGAACTGGTAAGACCCCTCCCCCATCCTGGAGATGGAATCTACTATCCGTGTTGATGTCCCCGATCTTAGGCCATACTGACTACCTGTACATGTGTAATCTCTGTGGCACGTCATGTAAGTGCACAGTGCTATAATGATGATTTGCACATAGGCAGGAGTCCTCACCTCAACACTAGCAACTGTGTGTGTGTGTGTGTGTGTGTGTGTGTGTGTGTGTGTGTGTGTGTGTGTGTGTGTGTGTGTGTGTGTGTGTGTGTGTTACTGTGTCAGTGAATCCGTGAGTGTGTGGGTGTGTTACTGTGTCTCTGAATACATGTGTGTGAATACCTGAGTGTGTGGGTGCAGTTGTGTGTTCGCATCCTGTCATGGGAACATGTATTACTGCTTCCCAATGAGGCATCTTGCTTCCCACTGCCCTCTACCCTTGTCATCAGTTAGACCGCTCTCTTACCTCCCCATTCCATGAAACTGTACCTGTGATGTCACCCAGTATGGATGTCACGTCTGTAGCCACAGTAGCTTAATACACAGCTATCATGCTCTTGGATCAGTGGATCTGTAGACATGTTTGGAACGTGGAACTTTTCTAACTGTGATGTGGAAGCTAGAAGGTGCATGCTGGTATTTTCATACATACCTGTGAGTAGTCCACATTTACATATGGGACACTAACTGCAAACATTGACATCCACCGGCACATCCACCGGCACATGCAATTAGACCTGAAGGAGGAAAGCAGAACATCATGACCAACATGCAGTTACTGTTGTTAAACAAGACACATACTGTTAACAGTACAAAATGCATTGTAAACCTGTACTACATGGTGTGTCTGCTGCCTGTCAACAGTACACAAAAATTGTAATCTACACTTATCTTCCTAGTCTGTTCACCCTGTGCATCAGAACATATGAGCATATCCCTGCACCGATGGTGTGGATGACAGGGATGTGGCACAGGCATCATCATATGTACAGGGTGATAATGTTTGCCAGAGGCCTAGGCTGCACCATTGGATGACATCATGTGTGTGGGTTAGGGCCTTTGATCTAATTGGGCATGTGTGAATGTTATGCATGTGTGTGTTGCGGTGCCCTACATATGTGTCCAGTGTGTGCGTGTATGTATGCACACAGTTCTGGCATTTGTCTGGCCTACATAGGGGTATTATCAACAGCTGCAGACTGTACAGGCCAGGTTTTACAGTTCACGATATCTGGCCACGGCCATGTGACCTATGCCTGCTAGGGGTTGCACGGGCACTACCAGGCAGAGGTGCAGATTGGGTTCTGTCTGATGAGACATGTCCACTGGAACCGTGTCCCTGTTGGGAGCATCCAGGGCCATGTGCATGTGGCCAGCTGTGTCCTGATGTGGACAGCACAGCACCAGCTGCACTGCTGCTGCTACTGCCACTATGGGAGCGGGCATGTGAGGTAGCTCATTCACGTAGACCTGAAACAGGTGATGTAGCAGGCCTACGTCCATGTGCCCAACACCTCACTCCTACCAGATATTCCAGCACAGAAAGCTCATGCTCGTGGATTGTCATGCCACGGTCAAGGACTCCAACCATGTCACCCAATCGTCTATCCAAAGCTTCAGCAATCTGCTGTTGAGCATTTACCATTGCCTGGAAGTTGTTTAAAGAATGGACAGCAGCCCTCTGAAGCCTCTGATCTTCTCTGTTGTGCCATTCAGCACATGCATGTGCCTCCATTACAGCCTGAAACATGTGTCTGGTGACACCAGCTGCTGCACTCTGTCTTGCAGGGGCATGATGGCCAGAGGACCTCCTATGAGCAGCACTGGCCACATGCCTGTGTGGGGCATTACCAGTCAGTTGGCTGACATCATGGTGTGCAGACACACCTTCCATAGCCTCCACATTTTCCTGTTCCAAGCTACCACATGCCAACTGTCCTTCCTCTATGGCCACTGGTAATGGGGTAAGTGTTGGCATGAGAACTGTGTGTGGGGATGAGGGGAGTATAGGTGGAATAACAACCAATTGCACAGATTCAGCCCCTGACAACCCTGCCTGTGCTTCAATCATACGTTTATCATCACTATTAGAGTCTGTGGGGACACTAACATCAGATGGACCACAGGAGGGGAACGTACTTACATCACTTGTGAGGGGCAGACAAGAACTATACCTTACAATCTATACAATAGACACACACACACGCTACGGCACCCAACATGCATGTGATATGACAGAAGGCATGTAACATGCATGTGATACGGCATGTAACATGCATGTGATACGGCAGATGGCATGCAGCTCAGACAATAATAGCGGTAGTTATCATACATCCCTGGGTTGCACACAACAGTATGCATGTGTCATAGCAGAAAGCATGCAAATTACACAATCATGGTAGTAGTTAGCATACATCCCTGTGTTACACCATGTAGACCAGCACAGATTAACAGTACGCCTGCCTGATGTGTGGCATATGACCTTGACAATCACATGTAGTATGACATGTGATCTGCTCATGTGTGCAAGGACATGCATACATGTTTAACACAATGGTGTCCTGTCAAATATACAGTGGGGTAATGGTGTCCCAATGCAGTGTTGTCTGTCTGCCCTACAGATATACTGCACATTTAGCTGATGTGCATGGCCATTGCAGGGAATTATGAGGCGTCCCTATTGCTATACCATGTGAGTTACAGCCACAGTTCATAGCCATGACTGTGTTCAGACACAATACATATATACTGTGGAATGTGACCCACATCACTGAGGTGTATACACACTAAACCATGATGTGAAATGTGTGACACAGGTCACTGAAGGGTATACGGATGACACCCCTGCACATCTGCAACCATATTGTTGCTCCCTGGCAACTATGGCCAGACATGTCAAACTCGTCGGTATACCATGACCCCATGACATCTGTGTACCACACACACACACACACACACACACACACACACACACACACACACACACACACACACACACACATGGAGAGCAAGGATGACAGTGATGTCTGACACCAGCAAGGGGAATGTACTGTATCTGTGGGCTGATGTTGTTGTCTGTGTATGTATGTGGATACTGTACAGGTGACTGCTGTCATGTCATGACACACTCAAGATGTTCAACACATCTTATGTGGTGGGTTGATATCACACCCACACAAGATGTGCACAGGCCTGTAAGATGTCTAGTGTTCCACATCTGCAATACAACCATTACACAAAGGCCATAGTTGGACCATGTGGAGCCAATGTACGACAGAGTGTACGCACAAGCACATCACATCTACTGTGTGTGTTGCTTCATGTCTCTGGCCATCCTCCATGGCCATGTGTGCACATGTGTTGGCCAAATGGTTGTGACGGGCATCTATTTCACATGTCTGTGCTGTCCCATATGACATACACCCATAGAAGTCATATGCTCTACTGACAACAGGGTTATGCAGACAAAGGGTGGTATGTTTCATATGTGGGATGTTTTTCAGGATAGTTAGGCAGTGTTGCAGCCAGCCCACTAGATGTCATGGACATGTCAGATAGCACATCACATTGTGTGACATTCATAGCAGGGGTATGATCCACACCGGTGAATCCTGTGGGCTGGCCATACTTTAGCTCACTGTGTAGTACTGTTTGTATTCCCCACATGTGTAGTTCTGATCTGTATTACATGTCCCTACAGTGAACAGCACCTCCACCATTGTATGCACAGCTGCCCACACATCTGGCAATGACATTTTGTGAGGTTTCATGTCGGTGTTTCATATAGTTTGCAAATATTGCACATGGGTAGCCATTGTGATGCATTGCAGGTCCGACCTATATATTGTGACAGGACCATACATTATGTGTACATGTGGTAAATGGCCACATGGCAGATAGATCTGTGCATTAACATGCCTGATAAATAATAACAGTCTCACGTGCAATGGCTGCTGTCACAGCAGAACGCTAGAGGTACCTAAATAAGAGTGATGCAGCAGTATGATCATTATCCATGCCTGTATGATAGCTACAGGGTGCAATGTGCATGTTAACACATGCGCCAGTACAATAAACTATACTATGGAGCATGCACATGTGTGCATACAGAGAGTAGCATACTATAGTATGCGGCATGTGTGTATACATGCCTTGCATATGATATTACATTACATATTGTACAGTGAGACATGTGACTATATGGAATATAGTTGTTATATGTGCAGTAGTGACTTACCAGGCAACTCCAGGCTTGGTGATTGAGACACCCACCTCCACAATATCAGTTAAGGCTTGTGGATGTTGTTCTGCAGGTGTCCCCAGGTTGGCCAGTAGCTCCTTGGTATGTGTGAGTGGGCGCTGGGTTGGTGGCCCACCACCTGTTGCACCCTGTTCCCTGGTGATTGCTTTTGCATGCTGTTTCGCCCATCTAATGAGGTATGTACAGTGTCTGCGCACCTGCTGGTATGTGCGGTTGTGGCCACCCACATCATTAACCCTTCTGCGAAGTTCATGCCACAGTGCATCCCACTGCTGTGCATCCAGTGGCACATGGCTGAGCAGGACATCATGATTGTCATGTAGGTATGGGATGAGGGCCTCATCCTCCAAGCAGGTATAAGGTGGTAGCCTTACATGCAGAATACCTGTAAGACATAATGATGGAGACAGGTCACAGTAACTCACAGAGATGTACAGAGCTACAGCTGAACATATATGTGTATCACATTTATTACGATTAAATAGTTGTCTTTGCAAATCTACATGACACTGAACTCACTGACATGTTTGCGTCACACACATTTGACACTCAATGGTGATTGGATATTATCACCATATATGTGTGTGTGTCACCTGATTACATTGCTCATACTCCATGTGGATGCTGTCTTGATGTGGGCATATCTGTTTGCCTGTACTGGTGTTCTTACCTATCAGCACATGTCTGGAATTCTCCACATTAATGCAGTTTACCTTGATGCTGTGTATATGTCACATATAAAGACTTACACTGCCTTAACGGACATGACCTGTGACCCTGCAGACTTGCTCATGGAAGGTTTTAAATGTATGTGTTTTGCCATATACATCTTCACGGACATGTACAGCAGTTCAACATCCTGCCATGTATCACCTGTGTTGCACATGTGATACACATGTGACACTGGCTAGCCTGATGGGATTTGCAGGAATGGATATCAACTATAGCATGTATGGTCGAAGTCAACTAGTAGGCTATATGCCCTGGGCCATGTATGAATCTCGGATGAAAGGTTACCTAGCTGTAGCTGACAGGCGGGTTTCTGGGGCCAGGTGAAGCAGTGCCACATAACTCATCCACAGGGTTAATGATACATTTACCATGCGGTCATCACACCATGTCTGAAAGAGGGGCAATGTGCAGCTTTGCTGGACAGGGATGCATAGTATGGCAGGAGTATGTAAAGTGTATGGGACAAGGATCTGTCCAGCATGTGGTGATCCTTGTACTAGGAAGGTGGATGTCCATGAAGTATATGTTTGAGATCAGGAGGTGTACGTGTAGCATGTCCAACATCACTGGGTTGGACATGGCTTTATTCAGGGTAGGCGCCATGCTACATAGTGGAAATGGGGTTTGGAAAGGATGGTGTAGGCCATCTGAACATGGCCAATACCCCTTAAAGGAAATATGTGATCTGATATGGGTCACTTGAGTGTTGAGTATGGCTGGACAATGATCTATATATTCATGGATGGCACCCTGTAATGATTAGGATTGCCACATATGACTACCTGACAGGTGTGGTGACATA
Organism: Protopterus annectens; assembly: GCF_019279795.1. Classification (NCBI taxonomy): domain Eukaryota; kingdom Metazoa; phylum Chordata; order Ceratodontiformes; family Protopteridae; genus Protopterus; species Protopterus annectens. Next base: position 936,689,112 of record NC_056739.1, on the reverse strand, counting down.
ACTATCACAGGAAAGACAACTGCCCAGCTACATCCCTTACACACAGTGTCCATTATGTTGACCGCTGCCTAGATGGTAGTTCATGGGTACAGGGTTTTTAACATAGGAGTGACAATGCAATATGTAGCTGTCAGATTGTGGCCATATGTCACACACCTCACCCACAAAGCCCCTTCTGTATGTTGTCCACAACACTCTGAGTCAGCTATTGCTCCTAGGTCATAGTCATTTGCATACTTTCCTTAGGCAGATGCCTTCTGTTAGTCTGTGTGGCATAGACTACAATGAGGGGGAGTACAATGCATTAACCCTGTCTTACTGTAGCTGGCACTGGTGTGATGTGCATATATTAATCAAGACACCTTCTGTAGTGTTGGTTCTGCCAGCAGTCCCATTGCAAAATACTCCCGTGACATAGGAATGTACATCTAGTATACTGAGTGTAGGTGGAACACAGTATGGGTGATTATGTCCTATGACCTGGCAAGGTTATGATATGCAGTGTGAAATCAACCATACTGTCATCTACATCTGTACTGCTGACATCAAATAAATTGATCAAGGTTCACGGCCTTTCAGACCAGACTCAGTAGGGTAGTAGTGCAGTAATTCCCATTATCAGTGGTGTCTTCCCCTTTGTGGGTTGTGATAACTGTTGGTGTGCACCATTGAGTGTGTACACAGCCTGACGTGAAGCTATGTTTTACATGATGTGTATGTGGAGAGCAACTTGTTTTGCCATATGTGTATGATACAACCTGGGATGTGGACAGGTCCCATGCAGCCTGAGTGCAGCTTGTACCTGCATAGTTGTGGTTACATGGGCTCTGTAGTGTACATGGATATATGATTGTGTACCTGTTGGGAGGGGGGACAGTGTGTTTATTTTATCCAGGACCTTATCTGGATTGCTTATTCATGCTCAGCACTTTTTCAGAACTTGTAAGCACTAAGTAAGCTACCAATTACTATAGCACTCAATCTTCCTCATTACCTAGTGGTAAACAGTTTTTGAACGTACTTTTCTCACTTGCTTAGAGTAAAACAGCTCTTGTACTCACTTTCCTCACTTATCTAGGGGAAAATAGTTTTATATTCAAGCATGTCCAATGGTCAGTTTCCAGTGTTCTTTCCTGTCTATCTGATGAATCTGGGCATCTTGAGGGAATATAGAATTTGCCTGATGTATACAGACAACCCTCTTCCTACCACCCAACACTACAACCTGTGAGAGATGCACTTATATAGCCAAACTGGAGGTAAAGCTCTCTCCAACAAAGACTGAACTTGACAGTCATGTGGCGAAGGTAAACATTTGCACCACACCAAACTCATCACATAGTCTCACTAAATCTATACCACCAAAATCTACATATAGTAACAAAAAAAATTCACGGAGGCTCTCAATAATAATCTGTCTAAGCAACAGAGACCTCCAAAGTGGAAACGCAAGCAGCCTCCATCCCCCAACACAACCCCAATGACACATAGCCCACAGATTCAGTGTGCCACTCAACCACAGCCAATAAGGCAAACAAACGTACCCAACACACTAGTCATAGGTGACTCTATAGTCAGGCACACTGATGTCCCACTCACCAGGCTAAACAAGGAGAAGGTTACTGTCAGCTGCCTGTCAGGTACCAGGATCCGCCACATAACCCACATACTCAGGTCACACTACAATAAGTACAAATATGACTCTGTCATTGTCCATGTTGGTGTGAATGACCTGAGACGTACCTCCCTGGACTACATGAAAAGAGACATGGAAGAGCTCTCCGATCTTGTAGCCCAGGCAGGTATGACCCTAACCCTGAGTAGCATTCTGCCATCGCCCAGAATGATACCACTGTACAAGGACAAAATGATTGACTTCAACAATTGGCTAAGCTTCTGGTGTCATTCAAAGGGGATCCAGTATCTGTCTGCTTGGGATGACATGGTCGACAGACCACGATGCTTTGTTACAGATGGCCTGCACCTGTCGCCCCTGGGATTCCGGATACTGATTAAGGCTCTTGCTGCCCCTATAGTGCCTTCTTTAGGCAAGGTTCAAATAACATATTCACCACCATAACAGGAACAGGCAAGCACAAACTGAGGGTAATGCTACTCAATGCTGGAAGTCTAAATCTCAAAATGCACTTATTCGAGGCACTCCCTGTAATGGAGAACATCGATATCTGTGCAGTGACTGAGACCTGGTTCAAGGCTCCAGAGAGCACTCCTGCACTACCAGGCTATAACTCATACCACACTTTTCAGCCATGTAACCTGGACCGAAACACCCAAGGCAGAGGTGTGTCCATATCCATTAAGGATATCCACCCCTCCAGGCTAGTTGCTTAGCACAATGCATCCAAAGTTATCCAAGTGCAACTACCTCTGGGCTAAACTGCAATCCAAATTGTAGCTTGCTACAGATCCCCCACCATGCCCCAAGATTCTCACTCCTCTTTTCTTGATGTACTGAAAATTATAAGGGTTCAACCAAACACCCTACTAATGGGCGACTTCAACTACCCCACCATTAACTGGGAAAACTACTCATGTACCAACTCATTAGCTCGATGCTTTCTGGAATTCATAAACTCCAATGCTCTGGATAAACTTATCCACACCCCAACCAGGTGTTCCACACCTGAAGTCAACTCCTTGTTGGTCCGATCCGACCATAAGCTAAACACCCTTGATATCCCCTTCCCACCCCCACCTCCCATTAAGGAAACCACAGTATAATATTTCTACAAAGCCAACTTCATGCTTCTGAAGTCAGAAGTGGTGAACTTCATGACACCCATGCAGATGGACAATACAGTTACAACTGCTGAATCCTACACAAATGCACTCTATAAGCACTTACACAAGTGCATGGATCGTGCTATCCCAAACAGACCCAAGACGCTATCCCCCCAAAAAAGAAACCAATCTGATGGTCCCCTGCCATAAACAAACTATACAACAGAAAGAAGAAACTGTTGCAAAAGAGAGTACAATCCCATGAGTGGAGGAGCTCCCTGGTCAGCCTCAGTAAGAAGCTGAGATCCCTTATAAGATCCTCCAAAGCTAGCTACAAAAACAAAACCACCACTAATTCCAAGAACAACCACAAAGCATTCTATAGCTATGTCAAAAATCTCAATGGCAACACCCAAGATATGCTCTGAGTTACAGCACAAAGGCACAAACATTACAGAACCAACTGATATTGCCAACATCCTGGCAGATAGGTTCAGTGCTACCTTTCCCTCCTCTCACCACCTAAAGGGCCCATATCTATACAGGAAGAATGCAGAGTCCCTGTAATCACAACTATGCAGGTAAAAGCTGCACTCTCTAAAGCCAATATCACAGCATCCATGGGACCAGACAACATCCCAGGCTGTGTTTTACACGTACTTCAGAACGAACTGGCTCCCCACTTAAGCACCATGTTCAATAATAGTCTTGCATCAGGCTTTGTGCCCCCTGAATGGTGCACAGCAACAGATATCCCACTCCACAAAGGTGGTGCCACAACGGACCACGAGACCTATTGCCGTATAAGCCTGACTAGCCTGGCCTGCAAGGCTATGGAGCACATCATCATGGATCTCATTCACAGAGACATTGGGTACCTCCAAACCATTGACCCCATCCAGTTTGGCTTTGTTAAGGGCAGACCATGCCTACTTAACCTGGTGGACTTCTTTGAGGTAGTTACCAAGGCATTAGATGAGGGTAAGGAGGTCCACACAGTCTACCATGATCTCTCAAAGGCTTTCAACACCATTCCCCATTCTGGTATTATTGACATACCCATCCACCTGAACATTAACCCCTACATCACAAGATGGTTTGTAAAGTGGCTCATGGACAGAACCCATACAGTGGGAGTTGCATACCCTAGGTCCGACTGTAAAAAGTGGCATCCCCCAGGGCTCGGTCCTAGGACCCCTCATGCTCGGTATATGCTTCTCCGAGGTACAGGCAAGCACAGGAGGACTTTGGATGAAAAGGTTTGCAGACGACTGCAAACTAGGGGCCATAATTGGTTCTCCAGCTGATACAGACACCCTCCAGAAGGGTCGCACTGAGACAGATACCTGGTGTCAATATCATGGCCTCAAGCTGAATGCCAAAATGTGCATAGTCATCTCCTTTGGATAAAACTAATTACCCACAGACTACCACATAGGTGCTAGTCCCCTACATGCAGAAAAGGTAAGAAGGGATCTGAGAACCCAAGTATATTGCAATCTCTCCTCTGATAACCATAATGCCAAGGTGGTTAAAATATCCTTCTACGTGGCCCTCTCAATCTCAAATGGGTTCGCATCCAGAACAAAGGAGGCCATCGTGCCTCTCCACTCATGACTTATTAGACCTATTATAGGATACAACACCCCATTTGGGATGTACCTTACAAGATAACTGCAACAGCTTGAAAGACCACAACAGAACCACACCAAGAGGATTACTGACCTCAAACAGATGACCTATGCTGCCCAACTAATGAAACTCCAGCTCTACTCAGTTGCATACCGTGTACTCAGAGGTGATCTCTGCTTGACATACAAGGCCCATGTCCAACCCAGTATTGCTGGATATGCTCCACCTAAACAAAAGCCCCTGAGAGCCACATGCTCTTGGGATATAAACCTAACCACAACGATAACTAGGACATGCTGGAGGGATAGATGCCTGACCTGGAGACTCCCCATACTTTGGAACATAATTCCAATGTACATCAGGCAGGACCCCTCACTAGCACTCTTCAAGAGAAAACTTGATGGGTGAATGAGAGACAGACATGTACCCCAGGGATCACTGCAGTGGCTCTGCTGGACAGAGGCACAGGGAACTAATGGCTCTGCTCTGCTGGACAGAGGCACAGGGAACTAATGGCTCTGCTGTTCAGAGGCACAGGGAACTAACCTAAGGGGGTGGTGATAAATACCCTTGGGCAGACAGCCTAGTACCTACCTATGAACCTATTACATGTCTTATGTGCATGGATAGTTAACTAGCTCTTCCATTTTACTTTGCTATCATGCTGATACACTGTCGGGTGACTACAAGTCATATGTATGCTGTTATTGTGTATTGTAAATGCCAATAGACATAACTAATGTTTGCCTAACATAACAGTAATGCTATGTAAAATGTAATAATATATGCCTACAATACTGTACATTACACAGTTATTGGCACAATATCCCACAATGCAAATCATAATTGCACAGTAGGCCCACCTTCGACATGTTATTCTCAGTAATACACCCATACATATGCCTACTGTTACAATATATCAATATATACTATCCCCTGTTATAGTACGTACTTGTTGGACCAACCCTGCCACTGTCAGTGGCTGGAGAGGAATTGTTGGGTTCAAAGCCCTTATATAGCATCCCTTGTGGTGTATGAGGTGTTTGCCTTGTGACCTACAGCAGTGCACACATAAATACTAGAAGCATTAATATGCTCAACAATACATCACTACAAGATAACTGTTTCCACTATATGCATTGCGTACACATTAATTATTACAGAACAGGTACTACATACACAAACTTACTGAGTGTTCTACATACCTTATTAATAACCTGCGGTGTTGTTGACTGTTATTTCAATCCTTTTCAGTTTGTGTTTCAATCTTCTTTGTAATGTTCTGCTGCTATATACAGATGGTTTGAATGTGTGACAAGCCATCCTTTTATAGTTAAATATCGGTAACATGTGCTATCCTGACCACCAATTGGTATTCCAAAGTAGTGCAGCTACTCCATTAGCCAATACCATGGCAACAGTGGTGTATAACTGAGTACTCCACTAGGGCTTTGTCCCTTTGCCTTACTTTTGAGGAAGACGGCCTGGATGTGTTGTTTGTGATGTATTGCAACAGCTATACGGAGACAGACAGAGATATATTAGCTTCATGACTCCCGTGGATTGTGTGCAATGGCTAGAAGATATTGCTCTACATGTTATATTTCAGAACATTGCTACTTATGCAGGGTTTGTTTGTACCTGATACTTCTGCAGATGTTTTAGTCTGGCAAGGATGTTTGAGCAGCTCAAGGCTGTATGGCTATGCATGAAATGTTAGGTGGTTTACAGTGTGCTCACCAGACATCTTTGGTTTGGTGTACATGTGTATAATACTGTGCTGTTAATCAGTAATTGGTAACACTTCCCGGTGTACACACAACCCTCTGAAACGGGATTAGTGCAAAGAAACCCTGTAACATCAGCAGCTGTTCCATTGTATAACAGCAACTATCTCACATAGGGCCATGTTAGTGTGTCTCTGACAAGGTATGTTAAGGCTTCTGCAGATGTCATACAGTGAGGGAATGATTTGTGATGTTATAAAAATTTGTTTTGTAATTGGTTTGGGTGTGGGAGAGATGTTGGTGGGTGTACATAGCAGATGCAGGTGTGTAGAAGCTGCTTTTATACATATTCGATATATGTGTGAGGGTTCCTTCCCTATTTGAACACCTATCCTTTAGTGGACTAATACTATGGTAACTGCAGGCTGATTCATTAAGGCACTGTTACGTGGTTCCTGTATAGCATGCAGGTGATGTTAGTCCTTGAATCCTTTCGGCAATGCATCGGAATGTAATAAAGTGTTGCTACATGAAAGCTGTCTGTGTATTTCTGTCATAGGTATTTGCAGTCATTGGAGTTGTGTTGGTGACTGACCCTCTTTGGCTAGGGTTGCCTCCTTTTCAAATGGCCATAGTGGGACATTTTCGGGACACACATCAGATTTTACAGGCAGTAAACCCACAAACCCATGGTCAGTACAAAGGATAGAACTTTCCTTTTTTGCCTAAATAAAAGCTTATTCTTGTAGCAGTTTAGCTGCTTATCCTGTTTCTTGTAACATGTAGGTATTTTAGATACAGAAATAACGATTTTATGCAACTATTACATTACATATGGGACATAATTATGTCCTACAATCTCAGGACATTTGCCATTTTTAATATTTTTGGTCAGGACACAGCCACCCAAAGAGGGACTGTCCCTCGCAAAATGGGACAGCTGGTAACCCTATCTTTGCTCATGTCCATAGCACATATTTGTAATAGTGTATAGGCATATACTCTCCATATCCTTTGTTCATAAAGGTTGGTCGTGGCGGAATGTGCGATTGCTATGGTTCATGCTATACTCATATATGAACACTTCACCGCTGTATACGGGATACCTACGGAATCCCGAACGCACACAATTCCGACACCCACGGTACCAGGCCCAGACTCCCAAACCCCACATTACCGAACACCCAAACTCGCAACAGTCAAACTCGCACAAACACGGAACACACATACATGCACACACAGACACACTGCTACCCACCACATCCAAACAAACCATACTACACTATGTATGAGCAGGTGGGCAAGCTGCCTTACACTCCCCAGGTGGGTGGCTGTGCCTCCCACACCCCCCTACTTTAATATTCTACATCCGAGATCGCACAAACAGATGCACAAAGCAAACCCACACCCAGACATCACAGTCCACCAGGAACACACACCACACTCAGAACACACACGTACACACACTACAGCCTTCAGAAACACACTTACACACAGTAACCTACCTGAACCGCAACACCAGAAGCACTAACTAAATGTCCCTTAACATTGGGATTTTAAATCTCACGCTTCTGGTGTTTCGGTCTTTAAGCCTCGTGATTACACACATCGGTATGTCAAGCATTCGGTATTTGGTAGGTTTCCCATTTATATGTACCTTCATGGTTGTGTAGATGTAGTTAACCTATCTATATATCTACATATATATGTATACCCCTATATATCGACATATATCTCTCTCTCTCCCTCTATATATATGTTGATTTATATATATATATATATATATATATATATATATATATATATATATATATATATAGATATATATATGTATCTCTCTCTCTCTCTAGATATATATATATAGATATCTATATATATATATATATATATCTATATATATATATATCTATATCTATATATATATATATATATCTATATCTATATATATATATATATATATATATATATATATATCTATATATATATATATATATATATATATATATATATATATGGGTCTACTTCATTTGCCCTAATTTCCAATTGACTGGCACCCATTTGCCCGACCCCATTTGACAGAAATTTCATTTCACCGACACTTCATTTGACTGACAAGTATTATTGGCAAGTAAATGGAATATGTCCCCTTCTCCACTGTAGTGCGACCCTGGAGTTAGAATATATAGTTGGGGGTGTGGGGGGCACAGCCCCTCACAATAGGGGGTGTCAGTCAAATGAAGTGTTGGGCAAATGAAGTGTCGGTCAAATTAAATTTCAGTCATTTGGTCTCGGGCAAATGGGTGTCAGTCAATTGGAAGTTAGGGCAAATAAAGTAGACCCCTATAAATATATATATATATATATATATATATATATATATATATATATGTGTGTGTATAGCATACACCTTTCATTGGGTACATGGCGGTTTGTCCTATTTCCACACATTCCTTCCTTTTGTGTTTTAACCTGTCAGAATACACAACTGCCGGTGGTACATCTCAGGTAGCTTAGTGGTAGGTTATTGTGAAGATTGAGTACATGGTTGCATGTTCTAATCCTGGTAGTGGTCATTTTACCTCTCAGAGCAAGCACTGGTAGTGCAAGGGTGATTAACGCACATTTCAGCGGTTGTGGGTGGCTTTGCCCGTGAAATGCGCGATGTTCAGCAAAGGTTAAACCTGTGTGGTGCTTATCCGTGTAGTCATGTTTAAGCGCTGCTTACCGACACTTACCGGCGCAATAACCCACTAACGTCTGCTTAAAAGTGCTTTAATAACCTGCATCCAACATCCCTTATTCGGGACCTCAAAATGACGTACCATCCCTTGCAACCAGGGCCATGAACACCACAGTCACTGGCTTTACCACTGAGGCATTTGAGATATGTGCAGCTTTTGTGGTGTTTAGTATGTACAGTGTACTACAGCCGTTCCTCACTACTGCAAACAAATGTGTATGATACCTGTTAATGTTCATATGTTTGTTGAAGTCAGTTTGCAATGTGACCTGACAGGGTGTATTATGGATGAGTATTATGCATGTGTTTTGCTTACACTTCTATCCATTTGGAATGCTTCTGTGTCACAAAGTGTGTTCATAGATGTTTATATACATATATATATATATATATATATATATATATATATATATATATATTTTTATATATATATATATATATATATATATATATATATATATATATATATATATATATGGGAATATATGTTACTGTATATATATATATATATATATATATATATATATATATATATATATATATACACATATTTCTATGTGCACACATCAGTGACATGCATATATATATATATATGGGTCTACTTCTATTCACCAACATCCCATTTCACTGAAACCCATTTCACTGACAGCCTCATTTCACTGACAAAAGTATCAGGGGCAAAAAACCTGGTTTTTGCCCCCTCCCTGTTGTGGCGACCGTGGAGTTGTAATATATATAGTGGGGGTGGGGGGCCACATTTGAATGGGAGTGGGTGTGAGGGCCCCCCTCTGAAAGAGTGTCGAGAAAAGTGCTGAGGGTGTCAGTGAAATGGGATGTTGGTGAATAGAAGTAGACCCATATATATATATATATATATATATATGTATATATATATATATATATATATATATATGTATAGATATATATATTTAGTATTAATCTGTAACACTTATACGTACGTAGACTTGTATATGTTGATTCACGCATTACAGTACATTACAATGTACTGTACATATGTACACAAAGTGACTGTCCCATTTGTGGTCTGTACTGTGAAATGCCTGTAGTATAAGGTGTAGGCTAACGACCACTTACCATATGTGCAGATTATGTGGCTTAGTGTTAGGTCCCATGACTATGGTGTGCCTGGTCCAGGGTTCAACACTTGCGATGTATTAGACATGTTTTACTACAGAATAAGGCTAATTTTAGTGTTAGGTCCAATGACTATGGTGTGCATGGTCCAGGGTTCAACACCTGCGATGTATTAGACATGTTTTACTACAGAATAAGGCTAATTTAAGCAGTTGTACGCAGGTTTAATGGTGTTTGTGTGACATTATACAAGCAGTTGTACACAGCTAAGCAAACTTTACATCCTACAACCTGTACACGCAAATTGGCCACTTCTGCTAACTACTCCGGATATATACATTTCAGTGACATAAGGCTATTGGCACCCCCATGGTGCCATTTTTAGGCAGGTCTCAGAGGTGAATATCACCTCCATGAACTGCACAATAGCGGAATCAATGAGGGTTAGGCTACTCAGCACCAGAGGTAGTACTCACAACATGCACGTGCTCACAGCACCCCTCAGTATGGACAACATCTACATCTGTTCTGTTCACTGGGACCTGTATAAGGCTCCTGTGAGCACACTGGCACTACCAGACTACAACCAATAACACACATTTTAGCCACTGAACATGGACTGGAACAGACATGGAGGGGGTGTATCCATATTCATCGGGGATACCTACACTTCCAAGTTAGTGGGGCAGCATGATACCTCTGTGATCATCCATGTGCAGCTAACATCAGCCACGACTGCAATGCAAACTGAGAGCTGCTACAGGTAACCCTCCATGACCCAGGAGCACCACTACAACTATCTGGAGACAGTGGTAAACATGACAGTCCTACCAGACACCCTGTTAGTGGTCAATGTCGGCTACCCTACACTTAACTGGATAACCTACTCGAGTATTCACTTCCAGGCCCAGCACTTCCTGGGATTTATCACCTCATATGGCCTGTTTCAGTAGGTAGATGGTCTAACAAGAGATGAAAACATATTAGAAGTGGTAATCGCTGACATGTGCAACAGGTGCACTACAGGTGCACTACAGCAGAGGTAAACTGGTCACTGTTTAGATCTGACCATGAACTATTCACTGATGCTTTCCACTCCCAACCATCTCCCCCACCCAAGGAACACACAGTGAATACCTTTCATATAGCTAAATTCACAGTACTAATGACAGAGGTGGGAGGGTTCACAGCCCCCATGCTCAGGGATGACACCGCTCATGATACAGACAGAATTACAAATACACTCTATAAGCACCTACAAAGATGTATGGGTCATGCCATCAATGGAAAAACCAGGACTCACTACTCCTACTCAAGGACACCAGTCTGATGAACCCCTGCATTATACATGCTATACAACAGAAGTAGGACAGTAGTCCAGTCAGAATAACATCAAATTCCAAGACATGCAGACATCCGTGACCAATATTAGCAAGATACTTATGTTACTCATGTAATCATCCAAGGATGACATCCACAGATAAATAGGCATGGATTCGGAATATAACCACAAAGGCTTCTCTGGCTATGTTAAGGATGTAAGCAGTAACACTCAGATTTGCACTGTGCTGGTACAATATTACACTGAATATACTGACCCTATTGATATCACCAACACACTTGATGATACATTCAGAACAAGCTTCACTCCCTACAGGGCCCACAACAATGCCCAAAACATACAATATCCCAGACATCTGAGACATAGAGGTGGCAATGGCCCTTTCAAATGGCATGACAGAGGATCAATGGAGGCAGATGGTGTCGCAGACTGCATCCTGCTGAAACTGCAAGACAAAGTGACCCCCCCGCCTAATATAGCAATTCAGCATCAGCCTTTACACAGGCTACATGGCCATTCATTGGCGCATGGCAACAGCTATTCCACTCCACCAAGCTGGTGACACAACTGACCATGGTAACTACCACCCCATAAGCCTGAATAGCCTGATCTGCATGGCTATGGAGCGCATCCTCATAGCACTCATTAACATAGACAATGGTAACCTCCAGACACTTGACCCAACCCAGGTCAGCTTGACTGAGTACAGATCATGCCTACTGAACCTGTTAGACATCTTACAGTCACCTAGGCTTTAGGTGTGGGGTGTGGTAGTTCACAAATACTACATGGACCTTGCCAAGGGTTTTGACACCATTCCCCACTCAGGTATTATTTCTACACTCACCAGCCAGTACATACACCCATACATCACAGGTTGGTTTGGCAACAGGCTTACACACAGAGTCCACATGGTAAGCCTATCAGCCTCCAGGTCCAACTCTTGATCAGTCACAACTAGTGTCCCACAGGACTCAGTCCTGGGACCCCTACTGTTTGCCATATACTTCTCAGAAGTATGGGCTAACACAGGTGGACTTCAGCAGGCCATGTTTGGTGATTACTGCAGACTGGGAGCCATAACTGACAGTCCAGCTGTCACAGACGTCCTTCAAGGGGCCTCACATAGACCAACACAGGGTGCCAGAGTCATGGCCTCCAGCTAAAGGCCACCTACTGCATGGTCATTCCATTTTGGGAAACTACAAATGCACATATTAACACATGAGTGGCAAACACTATAATTCAAATGACATAATGGGTATGTGGGGACTACATTACATAGTGATATCTCCTTTGACAATCATATCTGCGAAGTAGTTAGGACATCCATCTATGAAGGCCATCTGATTACATAAGGGTTCACATCTAAACAGACTGAGCTTATTGTGCACCCTTACTCTTTACTCATCAATCCCATCATCGAGTATGATAACCCATTTTGGATGTACCTCAGAAGACACATCTGACAGCTGGAAGGGCAACGAACGTACCTCGCAAAGAGGGATAATGCCCTCAGACATGTGTACTATGCTGCCAGACTGCATAAACTCTTGCATTACTCAGTGGCATCTCGTTTACTCAGAGATGATATTTGCTGGCCAACAAAGTCGTGTCCAAGTCAGGCTTAATGGATATGCTCCACCTATGGGAATCCATGTCACAGTGAGCCACATACTGTAATGAGCTACACCTTGCCACAACCATAACTGGAAGATGCTGGAGTGACAGATTCCTGTCACTGGTACTCCCAATGATTTGGAACTACATCCCTGATTACATTATATGGAGCCCCTCACTAACACTCTAGGGAATCCTTGCAGAGTGGATAGGAAACAGTGGATATACCCCAGGGATCCTGCAATTGGCTCTGCTCCACAGAGGGACAGTTAGTTAATCAATGGGGTGGTGACAGCAGACACATTTTGGCTAGGCTTATGAATGGCCTTGGGCAGTTAGGCATGTACCTACCTATATACCTATGAACCTATACATACAGTATCGACACATGCTGATAGCTTAATTTACTGTTCAGGTATTGACTTACCTTGTGCCAATGGCAGTTGTGTGTACAATAGTTGAGGGCTGCCTATGTAGGATGCACACAGTAGACCACCTATACATGACAATTTACAGGTGGTCATGTGTGTGTGCCATCCATGTTGTCTGTGTGTGCAGGTAGAGAAGGGTGTCAGTCCATGGGTGCCTACACTGTCAGTGTGTGTGCTATATGTTCTCTCTTTGCCAAGGCATGGGCATGCTGGGCATGCCTCCGTCTGCCTACTGGGGCTGGCACAGGGTGTTCGTGGTCTGAGTCCCTCTGTGCCTGTGGGGCCCTTGACAATGGTGGTGGGCTGTGAGGGCCTTCACCATTCTGTCCCTGTTGCAGCTGTTTCCGCAGGATCATATTGTGTAGCATGGCACATACTATGAAGATGTGGGCACACATGCCTGGAAAGTACTGCAAGGCTCCACCAGATATGTCCAAGCAACAGAACGGTCATTTCAGCATCCCAAACATGTGCTCTATGATGATTCTGGTTTCTGCGTGTGCCTCATTATGGCATTCTTGCATGGGTGTGTGTGCATTTCTGATGGGAGTCATCATCCACGGTTCCAGTGCATAGCCAGCATCCCCCACCAGGTGGCCATATGGGATTGCCCACCTGGCAAATACCTGCTACAGCTGTGAGGCATGCTAGATGTGGGAGTCATGATAGCTTCCAGGGCTGCCAGCACACACATCCATGATAATGCCCTGGGCATTGCACATGACCTGGCAGTTGATGGAGGGGTATACCTTGCGGTTTATCTAGCGCCTACCCTGCTCACCGGGTGGTGTCTTGATGTGTATGTGCATGCAGTCTATTGCACACGGTACCTCCAGGTAGTCTGCCACATGGTAGAAGAGACGCACATTGCTGACCAACTCCTCCTGCGTTCGGGAGAAGTATATGTGCTCATTGTCATGTGGTAACATGGCATGCAGAAACTGGTGGAGTACCCTGGATGCTGATGCCTGTGAGATCCCCATGATATCCCCAGTTGGCCTTTGAAAGGTACCTGTGGCTAGTATTCTCAAGCTTACACATACCTTCGTGTCCACTGGGATGGGTTCCCCTCTGTTATTTCTGGCTCTAAGGTGTGGCCGGCACAGCACAACAAGTTGCTGTATGGTATCCCTGTCCACCCTGTAGTGCTCTACTATCTCCAGATCATGTAGCCCCTGACAGGTTACCTTGGGTCTGAACACTCTTCTCCTCCTCCAGTGCCTGAGATGGTTGTCAGCATCATCCTCAACACCACTGTCAGTCTAAAAACATATGCTGGTGAATCAAAGCTATGGCAGCTCCTAACATGTACATATTAAAAGTTCCCCGTCTGTATATACCAATGGTGCAGAGTGTCTGGGAATACACAAGTGTGTTTGAGGTGCTTTCACACTTTATACTATTGTGCAATGGATGCTGCTGGTGTAATTGGGTGTGTATGTGCAATTCCAGCTGTGGGGTATCTTAAGTATGGGTTTTACAGCAGGTACTGTTATTGTGGGGCCTTTGGTGTTGAATTACGCTTGGCTGCCGTGATTCATCTATTGCCCTTTACTTCACTTTTCAACCCGATTCCCCTCCCATTGTCAGGCATGCATCCAGCTGCTGGCTTTCTTGTTTTGTACTTTCCCAACCCAGGATTGTGTAGCTAAATGTATTATGTAGCTGATCTACTGCAAGTTTGCTTTGTTCTGCTGTGACAGTTCTCTTTTTTTTTTGCAGTACGGCACCTCCCCTTTCCTGTTCTGCAGGTAGCTGCTAGCAACCATGGTAGCTGTTGTCAATAGCCCACTGTACATTCCTAGGTGTTAATTACTCATTTGTACTCCACTTACCATGCTGCAGCATTTCCTTATTGTCTTCCCGTATCCTTCCTGTTTCAGCTGTGGCACGTACGGCGCACAGCCATTTACCGGGTTTTGAGCGCGTTTTCATCCACGTTCACATGCACTTTCGGTTACCTTGTATGATCTCAGCTAAGCAAAGCTATGGCTACTTCCACACCCCTATCCTGCAGCTTTGCTTAGCAGCAGGCAAACTGCATAAGCAATGCTCCAAAGTGCTTACAGCTAATGTGGCACACCCCTCTCTTGATGTCATCTTTATCTCCAGGCCACACCTCGGTGTTGTACTGCTATGCTGTGAGGTACATCCTTACATGGAGATTTTGTGTTTCAGTATTACTTGTCTCATTTGCATGGCATTGACTACTGATTCCTAGTTACTGCACAGAATACTGTCACAGACCCTTAGCAACCCTTGATCCATGGTTGTGGTGTAGGATGCATGCCATTGACTATTATGGGGAATTCATGAAATGTGTTACATTGCAGTTTTATTACATATAAATATATTTTCATTGTGATCCAGTTTGCACACAGATGCACTGCAATTTTACTTTGCTTTAGTGTGGCCATGACATTAAATGTTCTTTTTTATGTGTTGTGCATGTTTTTTTTATGCCAGTTATTATATATTTAGCCATTGGCATATATTAACAGTATAATACGTGAGTTTGGTCCGCTGTCATCGCTCCGATTTTATGTTTGAAAAAATGTAAACCGTTTTTTTTTTGGCTTAAATTTCTGCATGCTTACGCTACGCCTGCACCACTTCATGAATTGTTATTTACCTTCATCTGCATGCTACACTGCTGCACATGGGGTAATTAGCATACATGCGCCGGGAGCTGCGCAGCTGTGGCATACGCTGGTAGTGCACATGGAAACAGCTCATACCTGAATCACTCGGTGGCCATATTTGGTGTAAGATCACCTCCAGGAATGTATGGATCAAGCAATCCCTAATAAAATCAAGACCTTTTCCACCAAAGGCAGGCGCCTGGTCTGGTGGACTCCAGCCATAAACAAACTCTACAACAAGAGGAGAAAGCTACTACATGACAGAGCAAAATCCCTAAATGGGACGGCATCTCTGATCAATACTAGCAAAAAACTATGATCACTCATAAAATCATCCAAGGCCAACTTTGAGAGAAAAATCACTAATGACACAAAAGACAATCATAAAGCCTTCTTTAGCTATGTTAGAAACCTGGGTGGAAACTCCCAGATATGCTCAGAATTAGTCCAAAATGATAAAAAAATCACTGAACCCACAGACATTGCCAACATACTGGCAGACAGGTTCAGTGCAAATTTCTCCCCTCCCTCCCCCCCAAAAGGAGAAATATCTATCCCACCAGAGTCTAGCCTCCCAAACATCTCAGATGCCCAGGTGAGAGCTGCTCTCTCTAAAGCAAAGAACACAGCATCAATGGGATCGGACGGTGTCCCCGGCTGTGTGCTACGAACTCAATGAGGAACTAAACCCACACATAAGGCTGCTGTTTAATCTTAGCCTTACTACAGGATCGTGCCAAAGAATGGCGTACCGCAACTGTGGTCCCACTCCACAAAGGCGGTGCTTCTATGGACCCTGGAAATTACCGCCCCATAAGCTTGACGAGCCTTGTCTGCAAAGCTATGGAGAGGATCATAATGGAACTCATAAATAAAGACATTGGGGACCTACAGACACTGGATCCTACCCAATTTGGCTTTGTCAAGGGCAGATCCTGCCTGTTGAACTTGGTCAACTTTTTCGAAACAGTCACTAAGGCCATTGATGAGGGTAAGGCAGTTCACACAGCCTACCTTGACCTAGCTAAAGCATTCGACACAATACCCCACTCGGGCATCATAGAAAAGCTCACCAGCTTAGATGTAAACCCATATGTCACAAGATGGGTTGCAAACTGGCTCAAGGACAGAACACACAGGGTTAGAGTTGCTGGTGCCATGTCAGACTCTAAGCCAGTCACGAGCGGTGTCCCACAGGGCTCAGTCCTGGGCCCCCTCTTGTTCGGCATTTATTTTTCTGAAGTGCAGGCAAACATAGGGGGATTGTGGCTGACAAAATTTGCAGATGACTGCAAACTGGGCACCATAATTGACACTCCATCAGACACAGACATCCTCCAGAAAGGTCTCATAGAAATGGATAACTGGTGCCAGAGCCATGGCCTTAAGCTAAATGCCAAAAATGTATAGTCATACCCTTTGGGAAAAACAAGGTAACCCCTAATTACCACATAGGTGGTAATCCATTAAACACGGAAGAAGTTATCAGGGACCTGGGGACCCAAGTTGACAGTAACCTCTCTTTTGACACTCACATTGCCAAAGTGGTTAGGAAGACCTTCTACATTGCCCACCTGATCATGAAGGGATTCACATCCAGATCAGGAGAGGTCATTGTACCCCTGTACTCTTCACTTATCAGACCAATGATTGAGTACAACACCCCATTCGGAATGTACCTTACCCGACACCTGCAGCAGTTGGAAAGACCCCAAAAGTTCCTCACCAAAAGGATAAAGGGGCTCAAACATATGTCATACGATGCCCAACTGAAGAAACTCCAGCTCTATTCAGTCGCATACCGTCTGCTCAGAGGTGATCTGTGCCTGACATACAAGGCCATGTCCAACCCGGAATTAATGGACATGCTCCACCTCAAAAAATCCAAATCCACCAGCACCACGAGAGCAAGAGACTTAAACCTCAACATGGATATAAATAGGATGTGCTGGAGGGACAGATTCATCACCCAGAGACTCCCTACACTATGGAACAGAATCCCAGTCCATGTGAGGCAGAGCCCCTCACTGACTCTGTTCAAGAGAAATCTTGACGAGTGGATGAGAGATCGTAGGTTTACCCTGGGAATCATCTCTGTATCACTGCTGGACAGAGGCACAGCAAACTAATGGGTATAGTATTCTCATCCTAAGGGGTGGTGAAAGCCACACACACTGTGGCTAGGCTTATAAATGCCCTAGGGCAGATAGCCTAGTATGAACCTATGAACCTATGAACCTAATGCTACCCCTGCACCTGGCACAAGCTTCATGAATCCCGGGGATATTGTTTAATATATCCTTGTATATGTAAATATGTTTATTTCATTTCTTATGTGATTCTATTCACCCGGGTTGTGCCTGCAAATGGTCCATTGAGATCAGTGCATAACCCTGGTAAACAAATATAAATAAATAAGCAAGCAAATAAATAAATAATAAGTAATAATAACTGTTTCTTAACCAGCTGTCAGACAAGGGAAAATGAGAAAACAATCCATATTCAGAGCTACATTAAATTAGCATGCAATTTCCTAGAAAATGTAGAAACTCTTTAAATATATTTCTCAAACTTACTAAAATAAGAGCTTTGCAGTGGGTAACCATTAAACAGTAATGGCAGTATAAGCTCAAACTCTGAAATATCCCATGTTACTGCAGTTACGAAAATGGCCAGGCAACATGCTAAATAAGCATCACAGCCTACATAAATGGAAATCAAAATCCTTAACCAAATAAATGAGATGCAGCGCTTCATGGATTCCTCAACCACTTTGCAGCATGCATTCCAATATCCAGGAAATTGTAAAAACATTTAGAATTAATGTATTCTTTTTTTTCACTGTCACTAAGAAACAATATTCAGAATACTTGTTTACCAAGATGAAAGAAACCAATTAGATATTACAATAATGCATATTGAATTAAATCTAATCCTAACAAAATTTAATCTACACTATAACTCCTTTTTTTTAATTTCTCCAAGTCTTATGGGTTGCTAATATCATGACTGGAATGGACCTCATTCCTTAGTCATAGTATGATTAAAGTTTATGAAATTAGTATTGTTTCAATGTCTGATGTTAGCCAGAAGCAGCCTTCACAGCACCTACAATCTGCCCAGTTTCAACTGCTCCTGCAATTCATATGGAGTCACACGCATTGGTAACATATCTGAGCACTATTGTAAATTCTTTTTTATAAGACTCGCTGCTTCTAATAACACTGGAACTCTCTGGGTATCCTCATTTCACATTGCTTTTGTTTCTGCATACAAATAAATCCTGGTATTTTATGACTTTGTGTCTCTCTGTATGTAAGACAATATAGTCACTGGGTGTAACGATTTCAATGATCAATGTCTTTTGTCTGCTTTTCATGGACCACTATATCTGGTTTTCTCATAACTATATTTTGAAATGCTGGTAATGATTGTTCCCATGTGATATAAACTTCATCATGTTCTATCTTGATTTGTGGCTCACGTTTCCATTGTTTTTCAATTACTTCAATATTATAATGTTTGCACAATCCCCAATGCAACAGTCTTGCAACATTATTATGCCTTTTGGTATACAGTCCTTCTGTCATTAGTATATGACAACCAGCAACCAGATGTGTGTCTGTTTCCAACTCTGTTTTACAAAACCTATGTTTGTCTGTTTTTCCTACATGTTCAATGTACTTTGTAAACCAATGTGTACATAGTCCACTATCTTGGGCCACATATATTAAACTTTCATCTTTTGGTTTAAATTCACCTCTCCTTAAAATTTTCTTAACATTTCCTGCATTTAGTCATGATCAACATGAGGTTGTTCAAAAAGTTTCTATACTTGCAACTATATTTATGCATTTTCCACATTTCTTGCCTTCTCATCTGATCCTTCACCTTATATACTTTCCTTTGTTTTTGGCAACATCAGTTAATGCCTTGTTTTCATCTGCTTCTTGTTTGATTTCCATTCTTGCTTGACACTGATATCCTTCTGCTAAACTAAACAGGAAAGTCATCTTAAATTTATTTTTCTCATGTTTTAAAACGTGCACTACATCTGAGACTTGTGAGGTCAGCAGATGTGTAAGCAGTCCTACGCATGCAGATCTATAGATGTAATCAGTTTCGATGAGGCCCCATACCTCTTTCAGAAAAAGGAATATATAGTCGTGGTTTACACTGATCTATATAAATCATTTGATGAGCATGAAACATCCTTCTTGTTGTCCTTTTCAAATGATCCAAAACCTTTTGGGTCCAGTCAATTCTGCCAAAACTGTAAGTTAGGACAGGAAGAGCAAATTGCTTTATAGCTTGGACTTGGTTCCTAGATGGCAATGCTGTTTTCAGTATTAATTTTAGTCTTCTGTAATATTCCTTACTAAGTTTTATTTGCATTTGTTCATGTTTATTATTGTTGATCCTTTATCAATTCCCTAAATATTTATACACTCCTTCTTGTTCAAGTTCTTTTATATCACATTCCTGTCTCAGGCTGATGTTTTCTTTGTGCTGCAGCTTTCCTGCTGTAAATGTTGTTTTTGCACATTTATCAAGACCAAATGACATTCTTGTATCATCTGAAAAAGTTTTGACCACTTGCAGTTGTGCTTTCAGTTCCTCATCTGATGACCTATACAGTTTTATGTGATCCACAAAAAGAAGATGAGAAGCCTTTACACTTTGTTGTCTTCTGGGAGCCAAATTGCAGCCATGACCTTAAGTAGACACCTTAATGGGTTAATTGTTAATGGGTTAAGGGCAAGACAAAAGAGAAGTGGTGACAGAGTCAATTTGAACTATCCCCCATTTGAATTTTTATCCCTGGAATAATAATCTGTACTTTATCATGGCTTAACTGCAATGTGGTTTGCCTCTGTTTCATGGTTAAATTTTCATGTAAAGATGTTAATTCTTTTTGCCTGGAATTTTCCAACTGGGAGCTTTTCTTAACTTTTATTTCAGTCTTTCTGGCCATTATTTCATCCCATTTCATATTCTGTACATTTGAACTCCCTATTATTTCTTATACTTCTTCTGTCCATTCAGTATCGCTGTTATGTTCCACAGGATTTTCATAGATATTTTCCCAAAATTTATCTATTTATTTATTATTTCATCGTGTTTCAATTCCTTTTGCCTTGTTGCGCAATTCTCTATAAAACTTTATTGGGACGGTCATCAATAAATTGCTTATTTTGTACTTTTCCTTTATATTTATCTGCATATCTTCTTAGTTTTTCTGCCTGTGCTGATGTTTTTAATTTATTATTTGTGACAGTGCACAATGGATCCTGATTTGTTCTGATACTATGCATTGGTTTTATCACATCTATCTTTCTGAGTATTTTTTTATCTGTTCCCTCTTCTATACTCTTCTAACAGTGATACTTCTTGTCATAATTGCTTTATAGTTTTTTTTTATACTTAATACTTCTATGATGGCTTGAAGTTATGGGAAAGAGTAGTGGAAGCTAGATTAAGAAGGGAGGTGATGATTAGTGATCAGCAGTATGATTTCATGGCAGGAAAGAGCACTACAGATGCAATATTTGCTCTGAGAGTGTTGGAGAAATACAGAGAAGGTCAGAAGGAGTTGCATTGTGTCTTTGTGGACTTGGAGAAAGCATATGACAGGGTGCCTAGAGAGGAGTTGTGGTATTGTATGAGGAAGTCGGGAGTGTCAGAGAAGTATGTAAGAGTGGTACAGGATATGTACAAGGGTAGTGTGACATTGGTGAGGACTGCGGTGGGAGTGACAGATACGTTTAAGGTGGAGGTGTGATTACATCAAGGATCAGCTCTGAGCCCTTTCTTATTTGCAGTGGTGATGGACAGGTTGACAGATGAGATTAGACAGGAGGCCCCGTGGAGTATGATGTTTGCAGATGACATTTTGATATGTAGTGAGAGTAGGGACCAGGTTGAAGAGACCCTGGAGAGGTGGATATATGCTTTAGAGAGGAGAGGAATGAAGGTCAGCAGGGCTAAAACAGAATATATGTGTGTAAATGAGGGGGAGGGTAGAGGAATGGTGAGGATGCAGGGAGTAGAGTTGGTAAAGATGGATGAGTTTAAGTACTTGGGATCAACAGTTCAGAGTAATGGTGAGTGCGGAAGAGATGTGAAGAAGAGAGTACAGGCAAGGTGGAATGGGGGAGAAGAGTGTCAGGAGTGATTTGTGACAGACTGGTACCAGTAAGAGTGAAAGGGAAGATCTACAAGAGGGTAGTGAGACCAGCTATGTTATATGGGTTGGAGACGGTAGCATTGATGAAAAGGCAGGAGTCAGAGCTGGATGTGGCAGAGTTAAAGATGTTAAGATTTGCACTGGGTGTGACTAGGATGGACAGGATTAGGAATCGGTATATTAGAGGGTCAGCTCAGGTTGGACAGTTTGGAGACAAAGCAAGAGAGGCGAGATTGCGTTGGTTTGGACATGTGCTGAGGAGGGATGCTGGGTATATTGGGAAAAGGGTGCTAAGGATGGAGCTGCCAGGTAAAAGGAAAAGAGGAAGGCCTAAGATAAGGTTTATGGATGTGGTGAGAGAGGACATGCAGGCAGTTGGTGTGAAAGAATATGATGCAGAGGACAGGAAGAAATGGAAACAGATGATCCACTGTGGCATCCCCTAATGGGAACAGCCGAAAGAAGATGATGATGACTTCTATGATGACATTTGATTTCTACCCCTTTTTTCATTTACTACCCTGTGTTTTTGTGGTAAGAATTTACTTGTTATTAATTTAGGTGCACAGCAGATCTCTCAACCTCTTAAAGCAAAAAATCTGGACAAAGCCTAAAAAGATGGTGGGACAAATAGGGACAGCTTTTAAATATTGCTCTTGCTAACTTAGAAACTTGATAGAATAATAGGTTTTGCATTAGCATGAATTTTCTGAAGGATGTGGAGTCTTAAACTCAAATGTTTGTCATTATTCAATGACTTCAATCCTCAGCTATTTGCCAGAAAGGTAAAGATTTTAGGAGGAACACATCAAAAATATGAGGGAAAAATCTGGACATTCTGCGAAAATCTGAACCATTGACAGGTATGCTGCACAGTAATATGTCCTATTTACTTCAGTTTTATTGCATGAATCTCAAAGAACAGTCCTAATTATTGCATTTGTTTGCTTTATCAAACGTCTTACTTTTTCGGTTTAATTATACCCTTTCTCTTTTTTTTTCTCACATTCTCTATATATGTATATAAAATAAAGACATGAAAGCACTATATTATCATGAGTTTTGGTAACATCTAAACAACTAGAAAAATGGTCTCAAAAATCAACAATCTGCTCTACAAGGCACAGTATAATAGTCTACAATTTGCATTCTGTAAAACACACACGTTTATTGTAAGTACATAGGAAACACTAGTGTTTTAATAAATTATAATAATTTGGCAGCCTCAAAGAAAAATGCCACCACCTTACAAACCATTTGCCAGTTCATTATTAATTCCCCAGTAATGAACACCGCTGCCTAACTGTCACCAAAGCTAAATGGTTCCCAATATATTTGAGAGGCAGCCTCCTGCTAGGAGCATTAATTCACAAAGCCCTTTCTTCTGAGACATTGTCCACTCTCACTCAGACCTTTCACTAAAAGCCCACATTTAATCTCAGGGTAATGTCTCATTGTCAGTCTACCCTACTAACTTGAAAGAATAAACTGTATTGCGCTGACCATGCATTCTACAGCCGAGCACCTAAACTACAGCAGTCCATTCTTCTCTTGATCTGAGAAGCATGAAAGTACTCTGACTTCAGACGACAGCTCAAGGAACACCTCCTTACACAAGCAAAGTGCAGCTGTACTCACTCAGGTCACATCACGTGAACCCTGCAGCTCTGTCATGCACCCATCTATCCCTGTTTCATCCTTCCTTAGCTCGTCTTGTCAGCCCCTTTACTTACTGCCCCTCATTCATCCTACTTTCCTCATCACTTTGCATCTCTCTCACACTTTTCCTTTCTGCTCGTCTTCTTTCTGCCTGCCTTTTACTCCTTTAGCCTGTCTTCACCCCGTGGTATACTTTCTTGTAACTATTCTCACTTGCATCTTTTAATGTCTTCATACCTTTCTATATAATGATATGCTGCCATCCCTGTAGCATTCGCCACCTCAATCATTATGGCTACATCTTATCCATAAAGCTATGCTAAGCATAATTCCATTTTTTCATCCTTGTTTTTACACATAACTGCTTCTTGAACTACATGTTGTAGCATATTCTTATATATATATATATATATATATATATATATATATATATATATATATATATATATATATATATATAGCTATATAGACATATTGTTTAATATATCCTTGTATATGTAAATATGTTTATTTAATTTCTTATGTGGTTCTATTCATCCGGGCTGTGCATGCAAATGGTCCATTGAGATCAGTGCATAACCCTGATAAACAAATATAAATAAGTAAGTAAATAAGTAAATAATAAGTAATAATAACTGTTTCCTAATCAACTTTCAGATAAGGGAAAATGAAAAAAACAATCCATATTCAGAGCTGCATTAAATTAGTATGCAGTTTCCTAGAAAATGTAAAAACTACCTAAATATATTTCTTAAACTTACCAAAATAAGAGCTTTGCAGTGGGTAACCATTAAACAGTAATGGCAGTATAAGCTCAAACTCTGAAATATCCCATGTTACTGCAGTTATGAAAATGGCCAGGCAACATGCTAAATAAGCATCACAGCCCATATAAATGGAAATCAAAATCCTTAACCAAATAAATGAGATGTAGCGCTTCATGGATTCCTCAACCACTTTGCAGCATGCATTTCAATATCCAGGAAATCATAAAGACGTTTAGCATTAATGTATTCTTTTTTTTTCACTGTCACTAAGAAACAATATTCAGAATACTTGTTTACCAAGATGAAAGAAATTCATTAGATATTACAGTAATGCATATTGAATTAAATCTAATCCTAACAAAATGCAATCAAGACTGACTCCCTTTTTTTAATTTCTCCAAGACTTTTGGATTTCTAATATCATAATTGGAATGGACCTCATTCCTTAGTCAAAGTATGATTAAAGTTCATGAAACTGGTATTGTTTCAATGTCTGATGGTAGCCAGAAGCAGCCTTCACAGCACCTACAATCTGCCCAGTTTCAACTGCTCCTGCAATTCATATGGAGTTACATGCATTAGTAACATATCTGTGCACTATTGTAAATTATTTTTTATAAGACTCGCTGCTTCTACTAGTACTGGAACTCTCTGGCTATCCTCCTTTCACATTGCTCTTGTTTCTGCATACAAATAAATCCTGGTATTTTATGACTTTGTGTCTCTCTGTATGTAAGACAATATAGTCACTGGGTGTAACAATTTCAATGATCAATGTCTTTTGTCTGCTTTTCATGTACCACTATATCTGGTTTTCTCACATCTGTATTTTGAAATGTTGGTAATGGTTTTTCCCATGTGATATAGACTTCATCATGTTCTATAATGATTTGTAGCTCACGTTTCCAATGTTTTTCAGTTACTTCAATATTATAATGGTTGCACAATCCCCAATGCAACAGTTTTGCAACATTATTATGCCTTTTGGTATACAGTCCTTCTGCCATTAATATATGACAACCAGCAACCAGATGTGTGTCTGTTTCCAACTCTGTTTTACAAAACCTACATTTTTCTGTTTCTCCTACATGTTCAATGTACTTTGTAAATTAATGTGTACATAGTCCACTATCTTGGGCCACCAATATTAAACTTTAATCTTTTGGTTTAAATTCACCTCTCCTTAAAATTTCCTTAAAATTTCCTGCATTCAGTCATGATCAACATGAGGTTGTTCCAAGAGTTTCTATACTTGCAACTATATTTATGCATTTTCCACATGTCTTGTCTTCTCATCTGATCCTTCACCTTATATACTTTCCTTTGTTTTAGGCAACATCAGTTAATGCCTTGTTTTCATCTGCTTCTTATTTGATTTCCATTCTTGCTTGACACTGATATCCTTCTGCTAAACTAAACAGGAAAATCATCTTTAATTTATTTTTCTCATGTTTTAAAACATGCACTACATCTGAGACCTGTGAGGTCAGCAGATATGTAAGCAGTCCTACGCATGCAGATCTATAGATATAATCAATTTCGAGGAGGCCCCAAACCTCCTTCAGAAAGGGGAATATATAGTCGTGGTTTACACTGATTTTTATAAATCATTTGATGAGCATGAATCGTCCTTCTTCTTGTCCTTTTCAAATGAGCCAACACCTTTTGGGGCTAGTCAGTCATGCTAAAACTGTAAGTTAGGACAGGAAGAGCAAATTGCTTTATATCTTGGACTTAGTTCCTAGATGGCAATGCTGTTTTCAGTATTAATTTTAGTCTTCTGTAATATTCCTTACTAAGTTTTATTTGCATTTGTTCATGTTTTATTGTTGATCTTTTATCAATTCCCAAATATTTATACACTCCTTCTTGCTCAAGTTCTTTTATATCAGATTCCTGTCTCAGGTTGATGTTTTCTTGGTGCTGCAGCTTTCCTGCTTTAAAGGTTGTTTTTGAACATTTATCAAGACCAGATGACATTCTTATATCATCTGAAAAAGTTTTGACCACTTGCAGTTGTGCTTTCAGTTCCTCATCTGATGAGCTATACAGTTTTATGTGATCCACAAAAAGAAGATGAGAAGGCTTTACACTTTGTTGTCTTCTGGGAGCCAAATTGCAGCCATGACCTAATCTCTTAAGTAGACAGGCTTAATGGGTTAATTGTTAATGGGTTAAAGGCAAGACAAAAGAGCAGTGGTGACAGTCATTCTGAAATACCCCCCATTTGAATTTGTATCCTTGGAATAATAATCTGTACTTTATCATGGCTTAACTGCAATTTGGTTTGCCTCTGTTTTATGGTTAAATCTTCATGTAAAGATTTTAATTCTTTTAGCTTGGAATTTTCCAACTGGGAGCTTTTCTTAACTTTGTTTCAATCTCTCTGGCCATTATTTCATCCCATTTCATATTCTGTACATTTGAACTTCTTATTCTTTCTTTTACTTCTTCTGTCCTTTCAGTATCGCTGTTATGTTCCACAGGATTTTCATAGATATTTTCTCAAAATGTATTTATTTATTTTTTCATGGTGTTTCAATTCCTTTTGCCTTGTTGCGCAATTCTCTATAAAACTTTATTGGGACGGTCATCAATAAATTGCTTATTTTCTACTTTTCCTTTATATTTATCTGTGTATCTTCTTAGCTTTTCTGACTGTGCTGATATTTTTAGTTTATCATTTGTGACAGTGCAAAATAGATCCTGATCTGTTCTGATACTGTGCATTGGTTTTATCACATCTATCTTTCTGAGTGTTTTTTTATCTTTTCCCTCTTCTATACTCTTCCAACAGTGATACTTCTTGTCATAATTGCTTTATAGTTTTTTTCTATTTAATACTTCTATGATGGTGTTTTATTTTTCCCATTTTTCATTTACTACCCTGTGTTTTTGTGGTAAGAATTTACTTGTTATTAATTTAGGTGCACAGTAGACTTCTCAGCCTCTTAGAGCAAAAAATCTGGACAAAGCCTAAAATGATGGTGGGACAAATAGGGATAGATTTTAAATATTGCTCTTACAAACTATGAACTTGATAGAATAATAGGTTTTGCATTAGCATGACTTTTCTGAAGGATGTGGAGTCTTAAACTCAACTGTTTGTCATTATTTAATGACTTCAATCCTCAGCTATTTGCCAGAAAGGTACAGATTTTAGGAGGAACACACCAAAAATATGAGGGAAAAATCTGGACATTCCGTGAAAATCTGTACAGTTGACAGGTATGCTGCACAGTAATATGTCCTATTTACTTCAGTTATATTGCATGAATCTCAATGAATGGTCCTAAGTACTGCATTTGTTTTCTTTATCAAACGTCTAACTTTTTCGGTTTTATTGACTTTCTCTAGCCTATTTGTTTCATTAATCTTAGTATGTCTGTCCAACTCTATTAAATCAAGCAACTTTTCTCTTAGAGCATTTTCTTCTAAACTGAGGGCAAATTCTTTGTTCTCCATTTCCTGCAGGCATTCTTCAGAATCTTCCAGAGCATGTTTCTGTGCCACATTCTCTTATGTTGCATCCTGTCTGTTGTTCTTTCATATTGAAAATCATGGGCCTATCACTCCACAACATTGACTGCATTATAATTGCCACAGTTTTCTGTTCCCTCCTTTGCTGTGCAACTCTAACTGAACATTTGTGCTGGCTTCCTATAGAAGGCTCCAAAGTATCTTCATATGGCAGCTGATCAGATGTTTCCCCCTCCACTGGTTTCTTTAGCAATAACCCACGCCTGGGTGTGGGTAATGCTGGATTTACGCACGGTTGGTGTGGTTTTGTCACAAGGACGAAGCCCGAGTGGCCAAACAAAGCCAACCGTGGGTAAATCTGGCATTACCCACACCCAGAAGTGGGTTATTGCTATTATACAATGACATTATTTAAGAAAAAAAAAAATAATTTTCTTAAATAATGGCATTGTATAATGCCTCCTTGCTGCCATTCCACAGCTGTCTGGGTATTCTGCGGCAGTTCTGATGTACTGCGCATGCGTATATTTACACAGTACATCAGAGCTGTGGGCAAAAGCAATGGAGAAAGCAAGATCTCCGTTGCTTTTTACAGCCTGTCTCGCTATGTTAAACAAGTTTAACATAGCGAGACAGCTTTAAAAAAAGCAACTGAGAATCCCCTTTGCTTTTTTTAAAGCTGTCTTGCTAGGTTAAACCCATTTAACATAGCGAGACAGTTTGCAATGGAGAAAGCAAGATCTCCATTGCTTTTTAATGTGTCTCGCTATGTTAAATGGGTTTAACATAGCGAGACAACTTTAAAAAAAGCAACGGAGATGCTCCGTTGCTTTTTTTAAAAGCTGTCACGCTATGTTAAACTCATTTAACATGATGAGACAGGTTGTAACAAGCAACAGAGATCTTGCATTCTCCATTGCTGTAAAAAAAAGAGTTATACTAATGGAAAAAGTCTGGGCGACCGGACCTTTTTCCATTACTATAACTCTGATTTACAACGTGCACGCTGACCAATCAGCGTGCACGTTTTGGAATATTAATGGGGGGTCATTGTATAATCGTAATTTGGGGATGCATTCCTCTATCCTGCAGTGATGTAATCAAAGTTAGATTTTCTCCACTAAATCCTTCACTTCTCAGGTAATCCATAATCTCAGTTCCTATTTTTTAACTTCTCCATTACTAATCCTCTTTTCTATTTTTCTTCTTTGTTTTCTTATTTTTGTATTATAAACATTTCTGTATCCAGATCCCTTTGCCTATACTTCTCTTCAAACATCTTTAGTGCTGCTGTTTTTGTATTGATTACTTTTACTTTATCCTTTACATAAATATTACACCATATTAAAAGTTTTTTTCTTCCCCATGTTCATATTTCTTCTTCAGATGTCTCCTGCTCCTCCTGTTTCTCCTTAATTTTGGGACTCATTATTCCATCATGCTGTGATGTAACCTGTGTTAGAGTTTCTACACTAAATCATTTTCTTCACAGCTATTCCACAACTTCAGCTTCTATTTTTTAACTTCTACTTTACTAATATTCTGTTCTCTGTTCCCTCTTTGTGATCTTACTTTTTGTATTGTGAAATTTTCCATATCTGGATTCCTTTGCCTGTAGTTCTCTTTGAATATATTTAAAGTTGCCTTTATTGTATTGATTGATTTGGCTTTCTCATTTGCATAAATATTACACCATATCAGATATCTCTCTCTTTCCCATGTCCATATTTCTTTTCAATACTTTTCAAAAATCTTTAGATTTTTTCCTTTGTATTTTTATACTTTCTCAGTTGCTTCTTTTTCCAAATGGCCCAGTTTTCCTTGGTCTGTACAATGCTTTTCATAAGTCTGTTGTATTAATGCACACACATTTTTATTTGAAACTTTTGACAGCTTTTTCTTGTGCAAGTATTTTTCTTTCTTCTAATTGTTCTCTTAGTCTTTTGTCTTAAAACTTCTTCTGGGCTTCTTGCTTAAAAGTAGCAATACTTATCCTCAGTAGTCCACTCCATCATCTTTATGGCTCTCGTTTGGTCTATCACTTTTTGCAATTTTTTGTGAACTACTACTTCCTGCTACAACAGCGGGGCCATCCTCCCCCTGGGCCTGGCCTAGCCCCATTGTAAGAATGTTTCCATATTTTGAAGACTCTTCACTGTCATTTTTTTTAGTCCCGACACCAGTGCACCTACCAGGATTGGACAACTTTTTATCCTGTGTTTTGTGCACCTTAGCTATCTTTTCTATTTCTTAACCTATATCTCTCCATGATATATGTTATATAAAATACAGTCTATAAATCAGTGTCATCTTGGTGAGATTTTGTGAAAAACAGAGTCCACCTCCTGAAGGTACACGCCAAGACTTGAGGATAAATTAAATTCCAGCAATACTACGCTCCTTTGTTTTCTGATTTTATCATCTCTCTATTCAGTTCCCTATGATACAAGCGTGGCTGGATTCATTTACAAAGAACTTACATCTTGCCCTCATAATGCTATATACATGCTACTCCATACTTTTAATGGCATGTTTTCAACAAGATATCTACATGTTAGGGGAAACAGAGTTATGACAAGTTTTCCCAAGTCTCAAAAAGCTAAATGTCAATGAACCTTTCACAAATCCATTTCTGTTCTAAATATTGATTAAAACTCTTTATTCTACAAACAGAATACAGACGTTTACACAGAAACAAAATACATACAAATCATATAGGTTTCATTCTCAAAAGACAAAGCTAAGAGATTATTTTTAAAAAAAATCTAATTATTAGAAATAGCACAACATATGTCATAATGAGTTAACACTCCTTAGACTGAATTTATATATGCATTTGAGATATAATTATATGATTTATAGTAGTGAAAAGGAGGCTTCACTTAAGTGTATCAGACATTCATTGCAATAAATTATGGCATGTTTTTATATACATTTAAAAGGGTCATTTTCAGAAGGAGGTAAACTCACAACAGAAAGAAACTAAGGATTCCCTTTGATACCCTTCCATTTACTCTAGACTCCAAGGAAAGTATATCACAGCTTGGCTGATATGGTGTTTTATATTTATGATTAATATAGAGGAATACTCTATTTTCTAATGATATATATTTATTTATTACTTCTCGAAATGAAGCAATGCACACCCTGAAAAAAATCTTACCTTTCTGTCAAATTTCCATTTCTGTCTTAAAATCCAGCAAATCTTTTTCATTAGCCATACATGATTAAATTATTCCAGATACCATGCTGCAGTTCTGTTGTAATTGTGATTAAGATATCATCCTCGATTTAGGAATACAGTTTCTACCAAGTTAGCCAAAAACTGAAAAGGTACATATTGCAGATCAAGTAACTCAAGTCCTGCCTTTGTATTCATACAGTTATATACCTACTGCATAACAGAAAATTAAAATAATGACTTAAATCCTGTGCACTGTGCAATGCATCTCTAAAAATTTGTCCAAAATACAAATCAAACATCAAACACAGAACTGTTAAAATGATTTTGTCAGCCACACAAAAACAGGCTGACAATGAAATAATACATGAGACATAAGAAATGAGAAAGAAATAGATTTGTATGACATTTGGACAGATTTGTGGATTTCTGTAATTTAACTGTTTCACCTTTGGTAAGAGCCTTTATATGGAGCAACGTGAAAAGCTGTACATGCCAACTTTGTTTCACCAACTCCTCTTCTCACATGCAAATGGACTTCTTAATGACATCAATAACCATAGCACTAGGAAATGGAGGCTTGGTGATCCCAGGCCTGTGGAGGTAACCTCATAAGATGTCTTTTGCAGCAGTTACATGCCAAGAAAAGGGAATAAGATGTCCCAGTGGTGTTGCTAGTGGACACATTATCCACAAGGGCTACTACAAAGGCAGAGTTAAAACATAATGGGAGTGCTCCTTGTGCCTTCCTGTGTCGTGTCCATATCAAGGTTTGCTGTTAGCTCAAGTATACAGAAATGAGCAGGCATGAAGGTGATGAAAAGTATCGGGGGAGGGGGGATTTTATTTGCCAGTCTCTCTTTTTCTCTTATCAATTTTAACAAAAATAAAATTTGCAATCTCAAATAGGCACTTACAACAAATGGAAAAATAATTATTAACAAATCTGAATAATGATATGCCATATCCATTGGTATAGACATATAATGCAAGAGAGACCCAAATTCCATTAGAAGCAAGGGCACCTGTTGTAGCTTATGAGGAGGAAGGCAGGAATGCAACAGCTCTACAGTCTAGCCTTTCTTTGGGGGTTAGAGGGTATTATAGTGTATGTATTTATGGAAGTGCCCCTGGTGGATAAGAGAGACCACAGGAAAGTGCTGGTTACAAGTGAAGGGGGGGGGGGCATTCATAAGATGTTAAGTCACTTGCAAAAGTCAGTGAAACTCCTTCAATGAATGTTGCCCACTGAATGTTGGACCCTGAGTGTGTTACCTGGCATGTACTGTGTGGCCTAGGTTTAACTAAAAATAAATAAATAAATAAAACACAAGGATGATGGAATTTTTCCTGACTGAGTCAACTCACAATGCATGTAAAGCTGTGGCCCCTGGGAAAGCAATTGAACCAACGGAGCAATAACAGAAGCATGTTAATCAGGAGTGCCAAAAAACATCCTAATAATGTAATAAAAGAAAATATTTTGATGGTTCTAGCTCACAGCAAATCTTACAGATATAAATATGTAGAAACTATTCGCCTTACCCTAATTATACCAAACAAAGCTGTGAATTGCAAGAGTCTACTAGTCGTTATACCTTTATTATAGGGGAATAGAATCATTTGGTCAAGACTTTAGATCAGATAATTCTATTATGTTCTCTAATTGAATGGCTTCTACTATATACTTCACAAGTGGCAGTTATTAAACTAATTACTAGATGCTGGAAGTCAGACAATGCACTTAAATTCACTGAATGAGGGAACTAGATCTACTACAAAGAAAGCAACACATCTGAAAAGTGACCAGATAAGAAACATACTGTATGTGTTTTAAGTTTTCACCTATTCCAGGTTGTGCATTGTTTAAATGGTTCTGTATTACATCCTCAAAATCCATCTTTATCGAATACAAATTCAAAGACACCTAAACACTGAAATTTACTTCCGCAAACCATGAAATCTTTCTCAGGGTAAGGAAACACTTGGCCGACACCACAACTTTGTCCTTTTCCCCCCAGTAGTGTGATCTCAAAGTTGGTAAATATAGTTAGGAGATGTGGGGTACAAATGCCCACACTTGGGTGGGTTTGATTTAGTGTGATGTGTGTTGCAGTGTACTAGGGGACAAATGTTTCCTTACCCAGGAAAGATTTTGTAGTTCGCGGAAGTGTGTTTCAGTGATTTGGTGTCGCTGAATTCATAGTCAATGAAGACGGGTCTCAAGAATGTAATACAGACCCATTTAAACACCTAAGTAATGAACCATAAAAGGGATCACAGTTTATGGCACTAACACTTAACATTGCACACAGAGTAATAGAACTATAGTTTCCATCCTTTATTCTCTATCCTGTTCTTCCTTTGCTATTTAACTTGGCTCTGCATAAAAATGATCATAAAAAATGCCATAGTTTGAGGTATCTTTATGTTTAAACACAAACAAGATGCTCATTGGGGTCTCATTATATATGGTATTCATTTAACTATTTATTTAATTTAACATATTTATTTTGTATGCATGTATTTATATAGATAATTATTTATTTAAATGTAATAACTAGAATAGTGCAGTGCTCTATGTGGACCAGTGTCAGTCAACCTGGTGTTACAAAACAAAGTGACCAGAATGCGCATCCATGGTGAAAAATGGTATTACAGGTAATATAAAAAATAACACCCTTCACTCTTTATGGGCAATGTCAAAATAGTTACTCATCTAGTATTCCAGTGTTAATTCCTACCCAGTGATAGAATACAGCAATGGATTTTTAATATAATTTGAATATGCGTTGTTTATACTTGACAGCCATTCACTGAAAATGGTCAGATCTCATCCAGTCAAACACATCCATAAAAGGAAGGTGCATTGTTTATACAGTAGCTATTTTAAAGTATTCCTCAATCACTGGTGATAAAATTTAAGGTGGTAGTACTGCATTTTGCAAATTATCCATAAACAAATGAACTTCAGATATACCTTGCATATATTCAGCAGATTATTATTTCATTTATTTATTTTAGATGAGGTGT
>NC_056739.1:936572334-936649834 GCF_019279795.1 Protopterus annectens | reverse complement strand
CTTTTGTTTCCAGGCCAAATAGGAATGCAATAAGAAAAGGCATTCTGCTAGCCCAGCTTGAATTTGGACTTCTTGTTATAGCAGCATCCAAGAAAAATGTCTCCACCATCCAAAGTATGAGCAACTGTCATCTACCTCTTCAATCACCTCTCCTCTAGAATTGAGCATCATTGTATCATACTTAATAAAGTCAGTTGGCTACCTGTCCAGTGATGTGCCAGCCTGATTCTTGGATCCCAACTCTAACAATGCCTTCTCCATCCTAGGCCCTCCATTTTGGGAATTCCTCCCTTCTAATCTTTAAGACCTGATGTTGTACCCATCATTTTGTGCTCAGCTTAAAGACCATATCATATCTGAGCCAATTTGCAAATGCTTTCCCTATGGAAAAATCAGCTAATACCCTACTCTCCTTTTCACTAGTCAGGCATAACTGTCTTTCTTACATTATTTCCCTACACTGATATGTGACATTCCTTATACATTCTATCTGTTGTATATAATTAATTTCTGTGTGCCCTTACCTTACCTATGCTATCTTATACGCTTTCTGCTTTACCCTTCACTATTAAACTCACTTCCTCTCCCCCCCTTACTCTAATTATCCATTCCTATTGTCCTCGTTACTGCGTACTTAATTATTTTGCTATTGATTCATTGCTATCTGCAACCAACATTTTGTTTTTATTCATAATACCTCTTGTTAACTTGCTTACCTACTGTTATTTATATTGGCCCAGGCCAAGACTGAAGATGTCCATTTGATCAGTGCTTGGCCACAGTTTCCAAACCGAATGAATAAATAAATAAAATAAATTGCTGGACCTAATTCTATACTGGCATATACAGTATGCATCCAACTCAGAGGTTATACCCCATCACTGCAGTCCAGCTCATTGACTACAGACTGTAGTGGATTTTAACCCTAAAATAATTACTATTTTTATGGCTTTTTAAAAGCATTTTTAAACTGCCATCTTGATGGCACCTGTAATATTTAAACTATGACCCCCACTTACATCATTAAAGGAATCTGACACTTCCCTATCAGAAAAAAAATGGTAAACTAAATTTTTGTGCCACATACCCACAGGATATCTTTATTTTATATATTAGATGTCTATAACCACAGCATATCTTTATTTTACATATTGAATGTCTATGAAACAAAAAGTGACAGTTCACCTCCTTTTCTTCAGATCCAACCAAAGCCTAAGTAGTTAATTGCCTTTGGCAAAACAGATTTGCTTATATATAACCCCCGTAAAATGTTTCATATAGAAAGACCGCAGATGACCTTTCAATATTTGTTCATGAACTTTGCCATCTCATGAAATCTAAATGACTGTCCAGCACAAAATTCTCACTGTCATAAGGTCAGTGTATTTAATCTGATTCAATTTTTCTAATCTGTGGCTGTAATTTCCTTTTGTTACATTATATTCCTTCTATTACTTGAAATCTCTGTGTGAGCTGAATTATGGTCATCTTTAATTTTTTGGATCTACTCCAAACTTCTAGTCGCAACTGTCTTTTCCAGATTTTATTTAAAGCACTAGCTTTGCCATACTAATAATGTACACATTGGATCATAAAACGGAGCTTATCAAATGGAAAAACAATTTATTGCACTCATGGTAATAGGCACAGCTTTTATCAAGCTCTGCAGTACACTTAAGAATTACCAGGAAACAAGACCTTTGAATTCATTCCCTTTTATAAATTGATTTATAACCCAGGACATAGAAAAGTGCATTGATTTAATCTGTGCATTATTCATTGATCCTTGATCTCTTTGTGTCTTACATAATAGGCTACTGTCTAGCACTACGTGATCCAGTACAAAACAGATAAATAATTTTATCTCTGTTTTCCTGAGACAGCATAGTTATTGGCAGAAACCTATCCTTTTTTTCTTTATTCAGTCCTCCAGTGAAAGAATACTAGTAATTCACAAGGGATGGGACTAATAGTTTAGTGTTGGAACTAAGTATTAGTTACTGCCATGTTCCAGCCTTGTGTGTAAACAAAAATCAGTACTCAAAGTAGAGGGGTTTGCATGGAGAACTCTTGAATAAATAACGGAGTATTTAAATGGTCTCAGCTAAGATGATTCTTTTGCTGCTTCTTCTAGCAACATGAGATTTTACTGATAACATACTTTGGCCTAAACCAGCAGACCATTTGTCCATATGATATGTCTATCACTTAATAAAAAAGGAAACAGAACAAAATTATTGCAATAATTCAGTGTAGCAAATGCATCAACAACCCCATTTTGTTTTCTGTGCATGATGCACAAATGTGTTTAAATCCACTAGAAATCCTGGCATGTAGTACTGATCTGCAAGAAAGTTCAATATGTATTAGTTACACTTTTGTCACTTTGTGAGTCACTCTGTTTGGCTAGGTTATATACTGAAAATAAACATCTAGTGATAAGTCAAAAGCGATTTTAACATATTTTCCTCAGCTTTGTCAAGTGTTGCTAGCCAAGATTATTATAGCAAACTTAGACCTATAGCCACTTCTGTCATTTCTATCATAATGAGGGAAAATCGCAAAATGCCCCCACAAACTGTAAATATTGGAATTAAAATGCTTTTATGTATAGTATTTATGCAAGGGAATACAGAGCTTCCTCACAACTCCCTACCTAAATGTAACCATTCAGATGTAGTAGGACCTTGAAGAGGAGGGATAAAATGAGGTTTCTGTTTTCCATCTGGTAGTACTATCTCAGAGTGGTGGAGCAATGTGCTGGCACTGATGAAGGGGAGAGGAATTTAAAAAATGGTGTGTGAAAGTAGTTGTTCTCCACCAACTAATCTTAAGAGGCAAGATGCTAACTCAAAGAGGTAGAAGCAGAGACAGTTGTACAGACATGACTCATTATGTGATAATATAGTAAATCAGTATTTTTTATAGGAAAAGCCTCCTGAAAGGTAAAAAATTGAATAAAGAGCATTAAGAAGCTTGAAAACGATGCTTTGAATACAGTGACAGTATATTTTGAATTCTGTTTACAATGACACGCTTCTTTATAAGTACAGTGATAACAAAAAGTGAATATAAGACCAATATTCCCAGATATTCTTTTATGTCCATCCACAACACTCTTTTCCCATTTTTGCACATGGGGCTAAGGAGACAGTTCTACAATGATCATCTAGAGCCAAGGTTCACACTAATGGGTGGCTAAGCCCTGCTGCAGTTGTTCTTCCATACCATATGCTCACACCTATGGCCAATTTAGAGTATCTAATCCACCTACTGAATATCTTCAAAAAGCAACAGAAAACTGTAGCTCGTGGAGGAAATCTGGCGAACACAAGGAGGGCATGCAGATTCTGTAGAGAAGGCACCCAAGCAGTGAATTGAACCAGGGAACCTGTTGCTAGGAGGTGACACAACATGCTGTACCACTGTGCTGTGTGTGTGTGTGTGTGTGTGTGTGTGTGCGTGTGTGTGCGTGTGTGTGCGTGTGCGTGCGTGCGTGTGCGTGTGTGTGTGTGTGTGTGTGTGTGTGTGTGTGTGTGTGTGTGTGTGTGTGTGTGTGTGTGTGTGTGTGTGTGTGTTGAAAGATATTGCTATATAAAATTCGACTGACAAACTCTATAACTGTAGAAACCAAAAGGCCTGGAATAGCTGCAGAAAAACAAACCAAGTATAGCAAATGTACCTGACAAAATTTCCTTTCTTTGCGCTTGTATCCAAGTGATGTAAACCTTATATCCAAACACCAGCGACTCTGTATTGCTTTGAAGTAAAAAATATTTAAGCGATAACAACTTCAATATTTTTGGTTAATTAAAACAACACAAATAAAACGCTTTTCGTTTCCAAAACGTTTGAAAACTTTTTCAAATGGTTTGTACTCCGCCCCTTTCCTTCTATTTATAGTGATCATGACATCACTTCTCCTTAAAGGTATAAAACACCTTAAAAACAATGTACTTCTACAATGTCAAACTTATTCTTTGTTGTGCAGCATGGTCAAGTAAAAATAAATAAAATAAAACTTTTTCTATCCATCTTTAAATCGTTCATAAAACAATTTTTAAACAGATAAAAACTTTGCTTTACAATCTCAAAGCTTAATACAGTGTATGTGTTCTATAATATTAGTGTGCTGTACACTAGTTGTATTTATACCAGCACATACCTATTAGAACACTAATAAAAAGCAATCCAAATAAATTTACATTTCTTATTTAAAAATCTTTGCATATTCCTGTCCTGTTATGTTCAAGGCATTGCAACATACATCATCTTTCTATTACAATTATTTTATATATTTTTACCACCCTGATTAGTTACTAAAATAGCTATGTGTAGACTTCGGGCAGGATTCACGAAGCCTCCGTGTAAGAGTTACAAGGCTTACACGGAGGCTGCAGTTAAACGGTGTGACGTCAGCATGTCATGCATATGCATGAGGGCATGCTGAATCACACCAAAGGCTAACACGGTCCATTTAAGACAGTAGGGGGCGTGTCCATAGGGCGAGCCCTGCAAACGGACACCCCCCCGAAGAGTAAAAGTCCCAAAAGTAAACCCCCACAACAGAGTCCGTGTAAATGTGAATAAACACAACACAACACATGCCCCCACAGACTATGAACATAAAATGTAGAAATGAACATCTAATAATTTTTTATATAAGTTGTAAAGATGTTTGCCCGTGAGTGCACTCGTTTGCGCGGGCGTGCCCGGCGCTTAGCCACAGTTAGCAGTCAGTGGAAAAGCATTTAAGAACTAAATATGCAAAGTAAGCCAAGAAGCAATAGTGTAGTGGTAGAGACGTCGGCTGAAGAGGAGGCAGTCATGGTTAGAGCCCCAACAACATCAATTTTTATTTTTAGTGAAATAAGCACAAAACAAGTCCCTGACATATATGTACATATATAAAATTATATTTTATGTAAAATGTAATGAAATGGGCCATGTATTTTGAAGAAATGTGAGATAAAAAAATAAAACAAAAATGTGAGATGTGCCCATAGCTGAGCTACAGTCTAACAAGTTGAGGATATCTGCTTGTAGGTGAGCAGTGTTTTAACAGGTGTAAAATGAGTGCCCGTAGGTGAGCAGTGTTTTAACAGGTGTAAAATGAGTGCCCGTAGGTGAGCAGTGGTTTAATATGTGTAAAATGAGTGCCCGGGGTTGAGCAGCATTTTAACACGCTGAAACTGTGTGCCTGTAGTTGAGTTGAGCGTAATGTGCGTGTTGACAGCCAAACCACGTGTAAACCAGCGTGATCCGTTTGCGCGGAGCTACGCACCGCACCAACAAGCTAACCGATGGGCAACGTTGAGCAAGCTGTATCAAAACTGCCTTTACACAGACACACCTCCTAGCCTGTGTAGACAGTCATAAAATATAAAAAGCAATGGCCAGGTTCGAACCCAGGATACCATGCACCATAGTCAAAGTACTGAACCACTAAGCCATGACAGTTGCACTTAGAAATGCAGTAATAGCATATATATAGGAATGAATAGAAAGAGGAGCATGACAAAGCAGGTTTTGTGAAGCTGATACAATTCCAAAATGGCCAATCACAGATAAGTGCGGGAAAAACATCATATATAAGCCCCATAGGTGGGAATACACAGCATAACCAATTGTAGAACCGACTTGCAGCCAGGATGTCAGGTGTAGGTGAGGGTAGTTGCTTCCGAGCACAGAGGTGGGGCATTGAGGAGTCCAAATATATGGTTTGGCTCCTCGTCCATAATCATGAGGCCCAACTCATGCAGGGCCAGGTCCTGTGGGGAGCATATAGGGCTGAGGCGTGGGACCGGTTGGCACATGATCTCACCAGTGCTACAGGAATACCAAGGACTGGTGAGCAGGTCCGTCACCACCATGCGGACCTGAAGAGACTGAAGCAGGACCAACTGAACCATTGGATCCAGGAGGCCTGGCAAATGCCCAACGCCCCACTACTGAGTAAGTTACATGTAATTATTTATGTAAGTAATTAACCTAGCTGATATTATGGAGATGTGTATTCCAATATTACTTTATTTATATTACAGCTGCAGGTGTCCGTTCTGTGAACCGTCGAGCCTATGGCGATAGGCTGGTGCGGTTGCGCCACCAGGCAGGTCAGTAATTCTCTCCCTGTAACTGTAAATAAATATATAAGTATGACAGTTAGCAAAAGAGTGCAGTGTAGTCACTAATTAATAAAATGTGCAAATAACAGTGTAAGAGGGTTTGCAAGTATTGCTTGATTACAAAAGTGTAATGCAGCCTGTAATCCAAACATAAAAATGAAGCAAGTCTGAAATAAAGATGTCCCATCTGTAATATAATACTACATAACCTGCAGCAGGCTGAAAAGTACAGCTGCAGAAGCTGAGTAAAACACATGTGTGAAATATATCCCTGTTGAAATTCAGAAACATGACATAAGTGAGACTGTTGGAAAGGATTGTTATAACTACAGGTAAAACATGTCAATAAAGCCTAGAATTAAGTACCATCCTGAACTGTAAAAATAAAACAAGTGAGAGAGTGTGAGAAAGAGGTATGAATCCACCAATAAAGTAGTAATAACTCCTGAATAAAGTGAACTGCAGTCAGTACAGAATGAAATGAATGTGACAGGCAGAACCAAACAGTAACATGTGTTGAAAACAGTACTGCAGCTGGAATGTGTGTCCCAAAATCTGGATATGTTGCTCTCAGTCTGCAATATGCAGATAGTATGGTTGTCTGAAATACCAAACATCCATAGTTGTCTATAGCTATATAAAGAAAATGTAGCAGGATGATGTAGCTGAACAGAGCCAGATATGAATGTGTATGAATAAAAATGAAATGTATATTGATGTAGCAGTAACATTCCTATCACCAACCTGAAGTAGTTATCTCATAGGAAACTGTAGGCAGAACTGTAGTGTGCATATATCTGCAGCTAGTAGAAATGTACAGCATATGTATTGGTATTTGAAGTTGTTAATTAAATATTTCTTCACCCTACCCTATAACCACATATAATCCATTCCACGTGAAATTGGTATGTGCAATCACAATTAACACCCCTGGACATTTGTCCTGTTGGTTCATACATATTTGCATGTACGTTGATGAATCTGCCCTGTTCATACATCCAAACCTGATGGCCTTTTGCCATCAATCAACCCTGCATGTTGTTGGATTGTGTATTGCTGTTCAAATTATGCATGTGTTATGCTTGCTGTTCAATGGCTTGAATATATGGGTGTTTGGTTAATGGGAATACTAATGCATGCTGTTACAACTAATTGTGAATGGTATTGTACGTTACTAACCCAAACTGTCATAACATAATGCAAAACTTAGGATGACAGGGAAGGCGGGTTCCAGCAGACCCACCTCTCTCCCCTCAGCTGGCGAGTGCACCTAGCAGTAGTGCCCAGGCCGGACCCTCCTCTGGTGGACCTGTGCCACCTGTGGGTGGAAGCGCTGCAGGGGATGGAGCTCATTCCCCCTCTGCAAGCGTGGCTGGAGGAGAACATCCACTCACCCTCCGTAGTGTCCGGACTGTGGTACGTAGGGAGATCCGGCATGCTGTGCTTGGGCCCCTACGCCAGCTTGAGGCACAGGTGGCACAACTCATGGGCATGCCTGCTGCCCGGCCTACACAGCCCCCAGCACAGCCCTGTCCTGGGCAGTGAAGGCACAGTGGCAACTGCCCATGGGTGGGGATCTCAGTTCCACTGTTGCCATCTGTGGGCTCATGGGCTCGAGATATCCAAACATCCGTCCCCGTCAATTGTGTAACCCCCCCACATGTGTCATACACCACCCCTGTATGCGTCTTGTTTGTCTTGTCTGTTAACCTACCCAACCTACCTCCCCAGCTATACCGACTTCCTGTACCTGACATACCACTCTCACCTGAAAAAAAAAAAAAAAAAGGCACTCTGTACCCACAAAAAAATTACGCCCCATACATAGCTGCCCATTTTGCACACGTCTGCTGGACATGTAAACTGTCAATTACAATTGGCTGTACAACAAGTATTATTGTTGTCCTTACACCTCTCTCAGGGGTGGAAGGTTTCAAATGTCACACCAAATTACAAACATATGCACAGCTGTTGCTGATGAAGAAATGGGCAGCTATGGGCCTTACCTACATCCCTCCTGCAAAACCCAAGCTTGTTTCCCTACTGTCCTACCCTCTTTGTGACTTCTTTTTCACCACTTTCCTATCTCCCCATTTTCTTTTCTTTCAAAGAAAATAACGCGGGTGTGCGCGAGAGTAAGCACTTTTAAGCAGTAGTAAATGGGTGTGCGCGAAGCTAAGCGGCACACCCGACCCCCCTACATAATAGCATTAGTGTACTGTGCCTCTGTCTAGTAGTGACCTCCGCGCAAACCAGCACTAACCCGCTTACAACTGCTTAAAAGTGCCTTAGTCACTCTGAATGACAAGGCCTGTAGTTTTCTCAGCAGCAAAATAAAATACCTCCCTCAGTCTCGAACCCAGGACCTTGGAAACACTAGTCTGCATGACTTAACACTAAGCCATGAGTGCTATACAAGAACATTGTGCTGAAAGAAATATATCATAAAATAGTAGGAATTAATTTAAAAGGAATATACAAGTCTAGCACACAAAACATGTCATGTATATTTACTGTCAAATCTAGTGGATTTGTAAAATAGTACTGTGTGCTGAGAAACAGTCATGCTAGTTGGTAGCTACTAGGTAATAATGTCACAGTAGCATCTGGCAAGCCACACACATATTCAGAGCAGGATAAACACAGCCATAGTTGAATAGTTAAGAGTGCAGACATAGCAACTGTGACTGAGTTACAGGGATGTCCCTGATGTGAAAACAAATGTCAACTGTGCCTCACTGACACCCTGCCAAATGTACTAACAGTAGCTTACAGAACAACATGCATTGCAGTGTCTACAACACAGCCTGAAATATGAGAGACATACCAACCCTTACACTCACAGAACAGTGTCCACAGCAAACCAGCATGGTCCCCACCCTGATAATCTGAAAGGGCTACGCCTACCTAACAGACCTTTTTATAGCACAGGCCTGTAATCACAGTTAGAACTGCAATCACTACACAACAGGCTGCATGCAATTAGTAAATGCTGGCTAACAGTTGGTGCAGAGGCCATCACATGGACATGTGCAGATACCTACAAAAGCATCCTGTACTCCTAGTCTACACATGCAATACTGTCATTGCACCTGCTGGAGGTAGAGAGAGAGAGAGAGAGAGAGAGAGAAAACCACAAAAAAAAAAAAAAAGAAAGAAAGAAAGAAAGAAAGAAAGAAAGAAAGAAAGAAAGAAAGAAAGAAAGAAAGAAAGAAAGAAAGAAAGAAAGAAAGAAAGAAATAACAAACCGGAAACATCAAGGCAAAGAGGCAGACAGCAGGCCAAGCAACTGCAAGCCTACACAAACAGCTGCAACAAACACAGGTAATGTAAAGTACTACTATAATACTCTACATACTTTGAACCCTCCGGATGTGTTATTGGTCTGTATCTATGTATATGAGGATGTGCATATGGACAGGGACATACTGAAACTGTCACTGAAGGCTCCACATACATATGTATGTGATGGTAGCTATGTGCACATAGCAATGTAGGTTGTAGTGCAATGTACAAGTAGGTGGTACAGTAATGGGTGTTCAGCAGTACGTTACTGTGTGTATACATATGTGGACCTAAAAAGGAGTATATATATATATATATATATATATATATATATATATATATATATATATATATATATATATATATATATATATGTGTATATGTATATCGAGATATGTATGTGTATATATATATATATATATATATATATAATATGCATATGTGTATACATAGATAGAGAGGGATGTAGAAATACATAGACAGATATAGTTTCACAGTGGCATAGTATAGTACTAGGCTATCTGCAGACAGTGTATGGAATAGATTTAGAAACCTGTGCCTCTGTATAGTAGTGACAGAGTGAAGACCCCCCTACATAATAGCATTAGTGTACTGTGCCTCTGTCTAGTAGTGACACAGAGAATACCCCTGCTGTAAACCTATGATCTCCCATCCACTTGTCAAGAATGCACATGAAGAGTGTCAGTGAGGTTCTCTGCCTAACATGAACTGGGATCCTGTTCCACAGTATGGGAAGCCTCTTAGTGATGGATCTGTCCCTACAGTATGTCCTATTCATATGTGTGCTGAGGTTTAAATCCGTAGCTGTCGTGCTTCTGATGGATTTGGATTGTATGAGGTGGAACATGTCCATCACTACCAGATTGGACATGGCCTACTACATCAGGCACAGATCACCCCTACGTAGGCAGTATGCTATGGAATAGAGCATGAGTTACATTATTCTGGCAGCAAATGAC
Organism: Protopterus annectens; assembly: GCF_019279795.1. NCBI lineage: Eukaryota > Metazoa > Chordata > Ceratodontiformes > Protopteridae > Protopterus > Protopterus annectens. Next base: position 936,639,444 of record NC_056739.1, on the reverse strand, counting down.
AGTTGTTGCAGACCCTTGATCCACCTGGTGATGTACTCATGGGGTCCCCCTAGCTGTTGCAAGTGCCAGGTGAGGTACATACTAAATGGGGCATAGTACACAGTCATGGGCCTGATAAGGGAGGAGTATAAGGGTACAATGACCCCTTTTGATGTGGATGTGAATCCCTTCATGATAAGGTGGGCAAGATAGGAAGTCCATCCAACCACTTCGGCAACGTGGGTGTCAAATGAGAGGCCAGCATTGCACAGTGTCACCAGGTCTCCGATTACTTTGTCTGTACTCAGTGGGTTATTGTCTATGTGATAATATGTAGGTACCTTGTCCGTCCAAACGGGTATGAGTATACATTACGTGGCATGCAGTGTCAGGCCATGACGCCGCCACCAGTTGCTGGTGTCCGTGAGGCCTGTCAGTAGGATGTATGTGTCAGCAGGTGTATTGCCTATGGCACCTAGTATGCAGTCATCTTTGAACATTGTCAGCCACTACCCTCCCATGTCTGCTTCCACATCTGAGAATGATATGCCGAACATGAGTAGTCCCAGGACAGAGCCCCGTGGGACATCACATGTGACTGGCTCTGAGTCTGACATGGCACCAGTGAGGTTGACTATAGGGTTTCTATCCATTAGCTGGTTTGCAACCCATCATGTGACATATGGATTTACATGTTAGCTGTTGATCATGTCTATGATGGCAGAGTGCGGTATTGTGTCGAATGCTGTAGGCAAGTCCAGGTAAGCTGTATAGACCGCTATGCCCTCAGCAATGGCTATAGTGACTGATTTGATAAGGTCAACCAGGTTCATAAGGCAGGATCTGCCCTCTACAAAGCCAAACCGGGTGGGATCAAGTGTCTAAGTCCCCAATGTCTCTGTGTATGGGTACCATAATGATCCTTTCCATAGTGTTGCAGACCAGGCTGGTTAAGCGTATGGGGTGGTAGTTACCAGGGTCTGTAGAGGTGCCTCCTGTGTGGAGTGGGACTACTGTTGCTCTATGCCAGTGTCCAGGTACATATGCTGTAGTAAGGCTATAGCTGAATAGAATGTAATGTGCATGTGTAGCTCCTCTTGCAGTTCACGTAGCATGCAACCTGCAATACTGTTGGGTCCCATTGCTGCTGTGTTTACAGCTCTGCTGAAGGTGGTTCCCAGCTGGACATCCAAGATGACAGGGAGGTTACAGTCAGCTGGGATAAGTAATTCCACATGTGTGGGTGTGGGAGTGTAGAAACCTGCACTGAACCTGTCTGTCAGACTGTTGGCATTATCTGTGTGTTCAGTGTAGCGTATGTCACTGTGAACTAACTGTGAACACAACTGAGGGTTCCCACCCAGGTGTGTAACATAGTAGAGGAAGGCCTTGTGGTTATCTGTAGTGACCATAGCTTTGTCCCTCTCATTGTTGGCCTTGCATGTTTGTACGACAAAACCCATCTGTCTACTACTGCTGATGAGAGATGCCGTAGCTCTATGGAAGTATGTTCTGCCGTGCAGTAGCTACCATCTGTTGTTATACAAGTTGTTCAATGCTGGGGTCCACCAGACAGGACGCCTGCCCTTGGTGGAGAGGATCATGGTACCATTTGTGATTGCATGATCCATGCATTCTTGGAGATGTCTGTAGAAGCATATGTGAGGGTGTCTGCATTGTGGGAAGTGGATTACACTGGCCCAGTGGGCATTAAGGATACCAACTCAGTTATAAGACGTGTAAAGTCGGCATGTGAGAGGTCTCCCACTGTAGTCTGTTGTGTTGTGGGGGAGGTGGGATATGTATATCCAGGGTGATTAGTCTGTGGTCAGATGCGACTAGTGAGGGGTATCCTTGCAGTGTGTAGCACATTGTCGCCATGTTTGTGATGATCAGGTCTAGTATATTATCTCCTGTTGTGGGAGACGTGACTAGCTGTTCCATTGCATTTGACATAGTGAATACCGGAAACCTTTGGGCTAGGGTGTTTGGGGTAGAATAATGCACCCAGTGTATGTTAGGGTAGTCGCACTATCCCAATATGTTGGTGTGTGGTGGGACATTCATATCCTCCAATGTCTACAAGAAGGCCGACTGTGGTCCCTGATATTGGGAGGGTGGTCTGTAACATGCTACCAGTTGTATAGCAGGTTTGCCTACGGTTATCTGCACCTGGATGGTCTGTGATGCTTCATGTGTTGCCACTAACCTGGAGGTGTGTATGTCCTCCATGAATATGGACACACCACCTCCCTTTCTGTTTTGTCCCGAGTCCTGGGGCCAAAATGCATGATACGGGGTATAGCCCGGTACCACTGGTGTGCTCTCAGGAGCCTTGAACCAGGTTCTCACTTACTGCACAGACATCGAGATTGGTAGAATATGTATGTACAGATATATGTAATACACACATACATATATAGATAGCTGTAGAGACTTACACATATACAGATAGATCTGACTGACAACAGATATGTCTGAATATGACTATCCCTCACTCTCTGTCCCACCCCCTCACACTCATACTCACCCTGTGTCTCTCTCTCACTCTCTCCCCCTCTCTCCCCACATCTATATGTATATATCTACATCTAGATATACATATGATATATACATATATACAAACAGATATATATCCATATATAGATATAAATATATCAATACATATATATATATATATATATATATATATATATATATATATATATATATACACACACACACACATATATAGACTGTGTGAGGCACATGTGTGCAGATGTCTTGCTACAGGTGCCTGGTGTCACAGGCATGGAGTGAACACCAGTGTGGATACTGGAGTACCATACCCCATTCAAAAACACTGACACCAGTAACCACCACATATGTACATGCCTGCCCACCACTGCATGTGTCAGGGGGGAACAGGGTCAACAAGTGTACAATAGGCTCCACATCGATACACGCAGTGGCACACTAGTCCTGTAATACCTGTACATGGAATGTGTTAGCGGACATGGTGTGTCAGCTATGGACATGTAGGTCACTGTACCCCTCCACACCCCACAATATCCTACACGGTATGTACCTCCCATGACAGCTACAGATATGGTGAAGGACACAGACATATGCAAGTAACTGTGTCAATGCACTCAAACACCACAGAGTGCACACAGACTACCTACATAGAGGTTACCACTGCTGGATATACATAGTTCGGTCACACCCATGACAGTTGTCTCCCAACCATGGTAACACCTCCAACATCCACAACACAAATTACCTACGTCTGTCGTCCTTGTCACTGCAGTATAGAGCACATAGTGGAGGTACGGGACCCTACCCACAGATATAACATATCCTGTAGTAGACGACACAGAATTAAGAAGCAAGCCTCCCCATGAGTAGATGTCAGACATACCCCTGCTGAATGTTATGCTGATAGGTAATATGCCATATGAGTCACCCTGTGTAACTGTTTGTAAGGAGCAGGTACGATCATAACACATGTGTCACAAGGGGCAGGATAGCATAACAGTATGCTGCTGTAGGCCCAGGGCCAAAAGCACACTACCTACCTAGGACGCAATGCACACCCATTAACACATTGCAAATGGAATATGTGAGGTGGAATGAGTGTGTTAGTGACTGGGTGCATGTTGTGTACTGGTGTGATTGCTCACCATGACTGTCTGTCTGTCATGGTAGTGTGTGTCCATGGTGTGAGGCCAGAGACAGGTGTGTGGGGTATTGCGATCGACACATACTACATTGCCATATGTTGTGCTGTGTTACCCTGTATGTCACTGTGGTGTAGGTAGGGTTATGGCAAGTAAGAGTAGTCTGCAGTACCAGTGAAATATGTAACGTGCATTGTGTGCAGTGCATGGGCTGATAATGTTCCCCATACAGTACCTTGATTCAAACCCCCAGTGTGGGGTCGTGTATTGTACCTGAAACAGTGCGTTGACTGCTGCAGTATACTACTCTGTTGTATGGAGTGTGCCAGGTACTGTTGCACAGTTGTCAGATGAGCACTGATATCTGGTCATGTACATGTGTATCCCCCAATAGACAGACAGATGCTATATATGGTGCCTAAGTTATATCACTGCAGTCAAGTATAATGTGTATTATGTGTGCTATAGTCTGCTGACAGATATTGCTGACATATTTCCCTTCTCCTTTTCAGGGACATGGTTCACCAGCGGAACCCAGTCTACTCCGCTGCAGAAGAGGAGGAGATACACCAGAGCCTGGTGCGGGATTTCGCTGTACTCTTTTCCCACACCAGCCAGAACCAGCAGGAGAGGGCTGCACTGTGGCAAGACCTGGTCCGTCGGGTAAATGACATAGGCACACATAACCGGACATATGAGCAGGTACACCATCACTGCAGTGATTTAATTAGAAATGTCCATCAGCGTGCGTCAGATAGCCACAGGCAGCAGCTTGCCACAGGTGGTGGGGTGGCTAGACATCCCCCCCTCACCAGACTGGAGGGACTACTCCTGAGTGTTGTGGCTCCAGCACAACAGCAACAACAACAGCATACATGTGTAATGATGGAGGCTGGAGCCACACAGCAGCAGGACACAGAGCGTGCAGGTAACATGCCATGTGTATAGTGACCATTCTGTACACTGTTAGGTCATGCATGTGTGGGGTGTGTCCTCGATTTGTAGCTGTTATCTTGGTAATTATTGTGCATTAGTGATAACCACATTATCTGCAGTACAACTGTGGAAGCTAACTGTTGCACTACTGAACTGTAACATGCCCACAGTATCAATGGCACAGTTGTACCCACTGATGATGAATGTCTCTTTTCCGCAGGTCCCTCTGGTGTAACAGCAAGGCAGCCTATCCATGCTGGTGAGTGTGTCATACCATTACCTTCACTACTCTGTATACTAATAGTAATAATAGGCTGAAGCAGTAGTGCAATGTGTTTGATTGCAGGTGTGTTTGTGTCTGTGGGTTGATATCTCATATACTGAGGTGTGTGCATGTGTGCATGTGCCCATGTGTGCATGTGCGCATGTGCCCGTGTGTGCATGTGTGCATCAGTGGTGGCATTGTGTACACATTGTAAACTTTGTTTCCTGTCTTACTCCCACAGGCTCTGGTGCTGCTCTGGTGTCATGCAGCAGGGAACCTGAATCAGCTGCTGTGGATGGTGATGATGATACCTGTGTAATGGCACAGGTAGGTGTGCCAGGGTCCGTCATTGTTCAGCCAATTGACACTACACAGCTGTCGACCCCATCTATGTGCACAGTTATCCTGCCAATACATCCTTTGTCACCAATGTCCCTAGGTGATAGACAGGATACAGTGGGCATTGACCAGGCTAATGTGGTACCAGTGGCACATGCATCCCCACACTGCAGCCATGGCCAGGACCCTGACACGGTACCGCACAGGCAGACGTCCATGGGTTCTCATGGGAGCATCCGTGGGCATACCGCCCCTGTCAGACATGCCCACAGAGGTCTTTCAACCCCAGCTATGTTCCGGGCTCTAATGCAGGCTCAGTCACATATGGAACGGTACACCAGACAGGGTCTGAGGGAGCTGGGAGCATGTCGCACAGCCATGAGTGACAGTATGCGTGATGTTGTGGCTGCCATCCGCAACTTCACTGAGGTCATTGACAGATGTTGGGGGGACACATTAGATCTGTTCCACAACTATATGTCCATGAGCCAGGGCAATGGTGGACGGTTGAGGCGTTGATGTGGCCGTATGCCAGCAACAGCAGCAGCTGGCAGCCGTCGCGGACGACAACAGGGCCGCGGCCACTCACATAGTGCCAGCAGCAGCCCCAGCAATGCTGGGTCTGTGCTGTCATTGGACCGCCGCAGGAGACCACGTGCACGTGGTGCTGGACAGTCCCAACAGGGACCTGTCTCCAGTCAACGAACACCTGCTTCTGATGACAGTACCCAGTCTGGATTGGTACCTGATACGGTCCGTAGCACCCCTGCCAGGCCCAGGTACCGTGTCCGTGGCCACAGACAGTGATCTGTATGTCCTGGCAGGTACAGTCTGCAGCTGTCCACAAACACCTGTATATGGCAGCTATGAGGTGGGACTGTGTGCATACATACACACATGCAAAGTGATAACACCTAGGGCTACCGCATACATGCACACACTGCATCAACATTGCCCCATCTTGTACTGCTGTCCCTCACCAACACACACACACACACACACACACACACACACACACACACACAGACATGTCAATTGGTTGTATCAGTGGCAGACTCAGGCATACCAGGTACACACCCTGTGCATATGATGAAACTGTGCCACCTCCTGCAATCTGTAAGATTGGTGCAGGAACAGGTTAACATGGTGCTGATGCACAGGGTGACTACATAGACGTATTGTAATAGTATGATGTTGACAACAGTACAGTGTAATTATAGCATTGTGGGTATATACCAGCATGCCTGATGCAGTTACAGTATGAATGTCATTGTATTGTTTTGTACACCCATACTAATTACCACAGTGTTCTGTCTGCACATCTTTGCATACTGGTGGTGAGGCTATGAAGGGATGGCCACCTACATAGGTAGCCCAGGGGATACAACAATGTACATATTGATACTCAATGATGGCCATGTCAACTGCGAGTTGCATGCTGTCCACACACGACTCTGCAATGCAGATGTTTCAGGATGTTGATATCTGTGCAGTACTACACAGCAGGTTCAGGGCTCACAAGAGCACACTAGCACTACAAGGTCACACCTCATACCATGCATAACAGCACCAAAACACAGAACTAACTATGACAGGAGGGAGAGTGTCCATACATGTCAAGGATACTGTGATGCCAGGACAGGTAGCATACATCATACTACATCTGGAACTGCTGAGTGAGGGCTCAGTGTCTGTTATTTGACATGTGTATTATTACAGGTATGAGCACTTGGGTATCAGGCCAGTTATTCAATATTACGAAAGTACGTGGTCTATACACCTGTGGGGGTTGCGGCTGGACCAGGCCCATCTGACCTGGGAATGTCTGGGTACTGGCTCAGAGTGCCTGCATATATGCACTGTTACATACTGGAAGTCGTACACCTTGTTTGTTGTAGCATAGTCTACATACAGGCCTGCTGACTGTAGCTTTGTTTGTATGCATGTTTGCCTGTTATGTTCCTGAAACACTGATTCCACCTGCGGTGCAGATATACAGTGCCTCTGTGGATACCTAGTGACATCTGTGGTGCTTACTGTACTGAAGTCCATGTGTCACTTGACAGAACATCACTGTTTGACCTGTTTGCATGTAGCTTGCCTGTAACACATTGCATATGATGTACCTCACATTTGTTCAAGACAGCATTCATATATGCCAGCACTAACAATTCAGGAGCACTACACCCTCACATAGTCACCTTGAGTACCTTGTTCCCCATTGGCCCTATGTGTCGTTACTTAGTGTGGGAGTCACAATGCTATGGTAGCATGTGCAAAGGTCACCTGTCAATCTACTCTCAGGTCCAGTTGGTGAATCTGTGAGTCATGTGGCAATGTTACAGCTGCCTCATGTACACAGACAACCCTCTCCCCTTCCCATACATGTACAACACATGTGAGAGATGCAACCACATAGCCAAACTGGGGGCTAAGCTCTGTTTACACAGCACTGGCATTCCCTGTCAGGTGGAGTGGGATACTACAGTGAATACAGTACCAGTCTCCCATAGACCTACCACGACCACAATCCAAACACAGACACACACAGGTACATTACTGGGCTCTCAGAATAGCATCCTGCCTGAGCAGCTGACACCTGCAAAGCAGACACACAAGCAAACATTACGCCAGAGCAGAGCACATGCGACACATAGCTCACAAAGCCTGTCTGCCAAACAGTGTCAGGCCATACGGCTAGACAACACACCTGCTACAGTTGTATGAGGTACCTCTATTGACACGTACACGGTGGTCCTGCTCCCAGGCTGAACAAGGTGACGGTCACGCTGAGCTGCCCATCAGGCACTATGATCCACCACATAACACAAAAAAAGCAGTCACTCCAAGGCATGTAGCAGTATGACTCAGTCATTGTCTGTGCCAGTGTGTATGACCTCTGACGCACCTCCCTGGACTACATGTTAGGGGACATGGAAGGGCTCTCTGAGGTTGTGGCACAGGCTGGTATGACCCTGGCTTTGGGTAGCATCTCACCCTCACCATGAATGCTGCCACAATATGTAGACAGGTTAATCGGTTTCTGCACTTAACGTATCTTTCAGTGACATCCAAAGGGGATCCAATACCTGTCAGTGTGGGATTACATGCTGGACATGCCACATTGCTTTGCTTGGGACAGCTTGCACCTGTCACCCATGGGCCGTTGTATATTGGCAGAGGCTGTCGCTACACACATACTGCCTTTGTATGCAAGGCTGACATTACATAGCCACCTACACAGGTAGCACACGGGATGGGACACTAATAGCAATGCTACTCAACAGCAGCAGTGTAAACCTCAAGATGCATGCAGTGGAAACTGTCCTTAGCATGGGGTACAGCAATATCCGTGCAGTAACAGACTCCTGGTACAAGGCTCCCAGGTGCACACCATCAGTGCCAGGTCATTCCTGATACCATGCTTGTCATCCCCTACACATGCACCAAAACAGAAAAGGGGGGATGTATCCAAAGGCACCTCAGATACACACACCCCCAGGTTGGTGGCACTGCACAAAGCATCAGAGCCTCTCCATGTGCAACACACAGTGGGTTAGATTGCCTGCAGGTTCATAGCCTGGCACACACCACACTCCCATACCCAGGAAACACACTCAGCCTTCCTGACAACACTGGGAATATGACGGTCTCTACACACACCACTATATTGTTGTACTGCAACTACCCAATCATACAGTGTGAGCATTATTCTAGCTGCAAGACCCTATCTGAAGGTGTCTTATCATTCATTCCCTCCATTGCTATGGAACAACTTGTTACCACTCCCACAAGTGGTGACAACATGCTGCACCTGTTCATCACCAACATGTGGTCTATATGTTCCAGACCAATCATGTATCCCTCGCTGGTGGGATGACACCATCTACAACCCACACTGTATAGTCACATACCACATGCAGCCCCTACACAGAACACCCCAGTCATACAGTTGTCTGATGCATATTCCATGTATTCACATGAGGTAGGTTTCGGACATGGGAACTCTTGCAGTTCACAGGTACATATGTGTAGGTGGCACACACATACATCATGTGTGCATTGACATTACTGATATAATGTATGTCGTGCAATATTGGGAACAACACCCCCCACACATGGACAAACTGTGTGACAAAATTACACATGGCATTTGTAGGATACAAACCCCTACCTAACTATGTTAGATCACTTGTGAGAGTTGCATTAGCAGAGCACGTTATTTGCATTACGGGGGGATTGCTTTGTCCTGCTGTACTTATAGGGTGCTGACATCATCAGTGTTTCGACAGTAGAATATGCAGCATGTTTTGTGTCGTATAAGTAGCCAAAAGGGACATTACTCATACACATGAAATTGCACACACTACTCCCACATACACAGTCACACACACACACTGGGCACTTGCAGGATTCAAACCCCTTCCTAACTATGTTATGACACTTGTTAGAGATGCAGTAGCGGAGCGCTCTATTCACATTACTGGGTGTAATTTCTGCTCCTGACATATGTATAGTGTGCTGACATCATTATGGATGAAGAGGTATGTACATCTGTTACTATCCATCAGTAAGGGGGAGAGCATATCTATGCATTAACTTTGCACAGGCACAGTGGCCTACTGTACTGTGGAGGCAGACACCAAATACACTGTGGGTAGCCTTCTGTATTCCCTAGGGACAACGGTCAGGTATTGCACTCTACGGCCATATGTTTACCTGTCAGATGCACGTATCTGTTGCTCATATACTGTTTGTGGGTCTTTATTGCCATAGCCTTCCCTATCTCTGTAAACAACGTGTGTACTGTGGGAGATGTTTGCATATGAGTGTGATCCAGTACTTTACTTATGTCTCTGTTGTAACTTCACTGTGTGCACTGGGCAGATGTCTGTATTGTGGGAGGTTCCTATGTTAACACATAGAAATGCCTGATATGTGTGTGCACCTGCTGAACTGTGACATGGCCTAAGTGTGTGAGCATGCCCAGTTCACAGTTTGTATGGCTTCTTGACTGCCACATCTCATTTATCTAAGTGTGCGAGCATGCCCAGTGTGCCCTTTCCTTATGTTTGGATCTGTGGACCACCACATTTCTGTTTGTGTGTGGACGCCATCTATATATCACATGTGCAGTTGAGTGTTGGACATCAGGTTGTGTTCTTACTGCCCAACTGCTGTGTGTCTGAACCTAACAGGCATTATGCTGTGCCTGCAGGGTCACCATGGGATAGTTTGCATACAGTTGTCATCATCCTTTCCTGCTGAACAAACAGTTGTATTGTTGTATAGTGTACTGGTGCAAAACTTTCACTGTGGTGGACAGTATAATCGGTTTCAGTCCTATCACTGCTTGTAATGTTTATAGTGAGTACACCAGACTGGTTGAGGGCCAGTTGTGCAGATATGACCATGTTGCATTTTGTTCAGATATGGACAGCTTAGTACATGATTGTCCGACATTGTTAATGTATTCCACAACTTGTGTGGACAGTGACAAACAATGGCCATGTGCCCTAGTACATTTGTAATGCTAGTCAGAGAGTGTTTGTCCTTCAACACACATTTACTGGTGTTTGCCATGACATATGTCACGGTTAGTGTGCTGTGCCTCTGTCTACCCATGACACACAGGTGATATCCAGGGTACACCTGCCATCACCCATCCAGTCATCATGATTCCTCTGGATGACAGTCACTGAGGGACTCCCTGGATATCCTGTAGTGGGAGTTTAGTCATGAGTGGAGTGAGCTTCTGGGTTGTGGACCAATCAGTACAGCATGTCCTGTTTATGTCTGTGCTGGGGTTCAGGCCTGTCAGCTGCATAGGTCACCAGCATTCAGTGTTTACATGGTGCCACATGTCCATTGATACCAGGTTGGTCATGGCTCTATACATCAGGCACAGTTCACCTCCAGCCAGGCAGTATGGCACTGTGTGGAGCTGCAGTTACTTTACTCAGGCGACACATGGCATCTGTTACAGCTCTGCAATCCTCCTGGTGGGGTATTTGTGTGGTCATTCCAGTTGCTGCAGGTGTCTGCTACGGTACATCCCTGAAGGCCCATTGTACACAATTGTGAGGCTGCTGATGGATGACTGGGGAGGCACATTGACCTACCCTAACCAAGCTGTGCTTACCTTCATGATTAGGTGTGTATATGGTATGTTTCTGTAACCACTACAGACACATGGTTGTCACATGCAGGATATGTGTCACCTTGTGTCCCCAGGTCTCTTATTGCTCCTGATGTACTTACTGGGTTAACACCTATGTGGTAATTTCTGGCCATGTACTGTGTTTCCACAGGGGTTGACTATACCCTATTCTGCATTTAGCTTGTTGACATGGCTGTGGCACCACTTGTGTGTTTCTATGTGTGCCTTTTGTAGGTTGCTTGTGTCAGCTGGAGGGTCCAATATGGTGGCCAGTTTGTCGTACTCTGCAAACTTGTTCAGACAGAGTCCTTCCATGTTGGCCTGTACCTATGTGACATATACAGCATAAAAGAGGGTTCCCAGGACCATGCCTTGTGGGATGCCAGTTGTACCTGGTTTGCAGTCTGCCATGGCTACAGCATGTCTGCCAGGTCAGTTCTGTCCTTGAGCTGGTTTGCAACCCATCTACTTGCATAGGGGTTTATAGCTAGGCTGGCGAGCTTATCTGTACCGCCAACTAGGGTATTGTATGGAAGGGTTTAGCAAGGTCCAGATAGGCTGTGTGATCGACATTTCCCACATCACTGGGCTTGGTGCATGTTTCACATGAGTCAGACATGTGTACGGGTCAGGAACTGCCCTATGACAGCCAGACTGGGTAGGGTCCCATGTCTGTAGGTACCCAATCTTGTTATTCATGGGATCCATGATCATCCTCTACATTACTTTGCCAACCTAGATATTCAGGGTTGAGGGGTGATAGTTTGCAGTATCCACTCAAGCACCCCCTTTGTGGTGTGGGACCACTGTTGTTGTACACCGCTCTTTGGGTACATATCCTGTGGTAGGGCTGATAGTGCACAATAATGCTATTTGCTGTTGCATTCTTCTTACAGTACTTGTTGGACACAGCCCAGGACACCATCTGGTGCCATTGATGCTGTGTGCTGTGCTTTGTGGATGCTGGCTGTTACCTCAGCATCTGCAATGTTGGGGGGCCAGCACTCTCCTGGGATAGATATTTGGCAGTTAGGTGCTGGTGGGGAGTTTGCAAAGAATCTGTTAGGTAGGATGTTGGCAATGTGTGTGGGTTTGGTGTATTGTTTGTGATATTAGAGTGCTGCAGAGCATATCTGTGGATTACCACCATGGTTCCTACCATCAGGTAGGACAGCTGTGTAATAATCCTTTGTGTCCTGCACAATTTGTATCATCATAGGTTCATAGGTTCATACTAGGCTATCTGCCCTGGCCTTGTTTGAGCACGGACAGACTGTGTGTGGGTCTCAACACCCCTTGCAATGTGCATATCATACCCACGTAGGGTTTACTTTCCTAGATGTGACACAGGGATGGCCCCCAGTGTACACCTGGTATCTCCCATGCACTTCAATGGATTTCTCCTGTTGAGTTTGTGTGTGGAGCTCAGCCTATCATGGACTGGGATTCTGTTCCAGAGTGTCCTGAGCCTCTGGGTTATGGATCTGTCCCTCCAGCACATCCTAGTAATCTATGTGTAGAGGTTCAGATATCTCACTGTGGTGTGTCTGCTGGATTTGGGGTTTCTGCAGTGGAGCATGTCCATTCATTCTGGATTGGGCATGGCCTTGTACATCAGGCATACATCACCTCTGACTGTGCAGTATGCTTCTGAATTGGGCTGTGGTTTCTTCAGCCAGGCTGCAGATGTCCAATGTTTGGACCCTTTATCCTGTTGGTGGGGTACATTTGGGGTCTTTCTGACTGCTGCATGTGTAAGGTAAGGTACATGCGGACTGGGGCATAGTTGTCACGTATGGGCCTGATAAGGGAAGGGTATGGGGCACAGTGACCTCTGTAGCTCTACATGTGCATCCTTTCATATTAAGGTTGGCAATATAGCAGGTCTTCCTGGCCACCTTGGCAATGTGTGTGTCACATGACAGGTTACCGTCCACTTGTGTCCCTAGGTCCATGACTACTTCTTCCATACATTATGGATTGCCACCTATGTCATACTTTGTGTGTGCCTTGTTTGGTATTTGTTGGGACATTCATACTCTGACGTGTCTTCAGGAAGGCTGGCTGGGGTACCTAGGTTTGTGTGTGGGGTCTGTAGTAGGCTTCAAACAGGTACACAGTTTGAGACAGTGTTACTTGCCCGTGGATAGTCCATGCTGCTTCTTGCTGTGGTACCAACCTGGGGGTGTGGTTATTCTTGATAATTACTGATAGCCACACTACTATTGTCATGTGTTCCATGTTTTGGAGCTGTAGAGCATGGTATGAGGCATAACCTGGTAGTATTATGGTGCTCTTTTGGGCCTTGCCCAGGTTTCTGTTACAGAACACATATTACCATTCTCCATGCTGTGGTGGGTTTGGTCTGCATGCACCTTGCAGGTTAGACTTCTGGCATTGGGTAGAATTACGTCCAGGTTATTATCCCTTGTGCTACCTATGTTGGTGGGTTTGTGTTTCCAGACTTACCTATTCCAGGCACAGTGGGGGTGACAGCAGCCTTTGCCAGTATCTACACAGCCAGGTGTCCTGGGTGCGTGCCATCCCTAGCAGGTGGGGCATCATGTCTTCCTCGGCATGTCAGCCCAGGCTGTCAGCCATGTGTTCCCCCTTGCTAACGGCAATACCTCAGCCAATTATTGTACTTGATCTTGTTGTTTTCATAGTGTGGCATCATGCTTGGTGAGGGTGAGATGTTAGGTTGGGTCTTCATGTTTGCATATTCTAGATGGTGTTACATTGCTTAACACATGGCAATCATGCCTCAGGTGGTGCTGCAGGGCTGCCTCTGTCGGATGCACATACTACACTCCCTGTACATGTTTGAGAGTAGGTTATGTCATTTTAGACATCCCTGTTACTATATGAGTAAGTCAGAGAGGGGTATCATTCCCAGGGTTCCTACTGAGCCAGGGTATGTGTTATGCATTACCTCTTTGCCAAGGCCAGGGCATACTGGGTACGCCTCCTTCTGCCTACTGGGGCAGGTTCAGGTTGTTCCTCCTCCGAGTCACACTCTGCCTGTGATGGCCTTGGCAATGGTGGGGGGCTGTTTGGCCCGGCCCTATGCTGGTCCTGCTGCAGCTGTTTTTGCAGGATCATATTATGTAGCATAGCACATACCATGACAATTTGTGTACATGTAGTTGGTGAGTACTGCAAGGCTCCACCAGATGTGTCCAGACACCGGAACCGTGATTTGAGCAGCCCAAACACATGCTCTATTACATTACGTGTTTGTGCGTGTGCCTCATTATGGCGTTCCTGTTCAGGTGTGTGTGCATTTCTGATGGGTGTCATTAGCCACGGCTCCAGTGCATAACCTGCATCCCCCACTAGGTGTCCATGTGGGATGTCCCCATTGGCAAATGTCTGGTACAGCTGCGTCAAATGCCAGATATGGGAATCATGGTAGCTCCCAGGGCAGCCAGCACACACATTCATTATTATGCCCTGGGCATCACACACGACTTGGCAGTTGATGGAGGGGAAGCCCTTGCAGTTAATGTAGGCCCTACCCTGCTCACCGGCTGGTGCTTTGATGCATATGTGCGTGCAGTCTATTGCACCCACTACCTCAGGGTATTCCGCTATTTGCTGGAAGAGATGCATATTGCTGGCCAATACCTCACGGGCATTGGGGAAATATACATGATCACCGACATGTGCTGACATGGCATCCAGGAACTGGTGCAGTACCCTGGAGGCTGATGCCTGTGATATCCCCATCATATCACCAGTTGGTCTCTGGAAGGTACCTGTTGCTAGTATTCTTAGGCCAACACATACCTTGGTTTCCACTGGGATGGGTTCCCCTCTGTTGGTTCTGTGTGTGAGGCGTGGCCTGCACAGCTCGACAATTTGCTGCAGGAAGTCTCTGTCCACTCTATAGCACTCCACTATCTCCAGCTCATGTAACCCCTGGTAGGTGACCCTGGGCCTGTACACTCTTCTCCGTCTCCTCACTGTGGGTTGTCTGGCAGCATTTCCATTGTCACCACCCTCAGCAAGTCTCCTATGTCTCCTTATGACAGCTATGGCAGCCCCTAGCATGTTTGGTCTGAGTACAGCTTTTTCAGTTTTCACTTCTACTAGCTTACTCCTGTCTTGCTGTATCTCTTGAGAGAAACATACTGCAATGCTGTTTGCAGTGTTTTAAGTGCTGGGCTGGGCTTGTATTCTGCCTGTGTAATTGCCTGATTCTAATTGTTTTCACCTGCTACCTCTACAGGTATTCCCTGCTAGTTTCCTACTATTTCTCCTGCTTCCTTTTCCTCTCTGTTTCCTCAGGGGGGAGCAGCGCGCATACCAGTGAAAACACGCTCACAGTGGCTACCACAAGTGCACACATGCTTACACGGACTAGAATCTGCTTATTCAGGTTAAAACGCGCGCACACCAGCGCAAACAGGTTTACAGATCTTTAAACAGGCTCCTACATGCTTACTCTGCCTTACACGCGCGCACTCTGTCTTACTCGCGCCTCCCAGCGTGCACACGCGCGCATGCAGGTACAGCAAGAAACTTTGGTGTTGGCCACAGTGTACACCTTCCATTTCTTGACTTTCCCATGCTTATCTGTTGACACTCCTCTTTTTCTGCTGTGTGATTGATATGTTTCACATACCACTTTGCTCCAATGAGCTTGCTTTCTTCCTGACATTCCCCCCTGTGATATCACTTATCTCCTACTCTGTTACTCCCCCTTATCTAACTCTTACACTACACGGACTGTGCTCATTTGCTATGTGACAGTGTGATTCACTATCCTACCATTCATTTACATAGGATTGCCTACTAATGCTTAGTTACATGTCTTACACTCAGCTTCCCCCCTTAGAAACCACTAGACGGTGGCCATGTTGTTTTTGTTCTGCTAGTCCCTGCATTGCAAATCCATGCATTACATAAAACCCACATTTGTGGGTTTCTAACCTTCATTTTTCAGTTTTATATAGCGCAGCCCGTTTGCGCGGGGCTGCGCTGCATTTAAACATCGCTGATCTCTGAAAAAAAAATATTTTTTTTCATGTTTGCATCAGTTTACCATGCCAATGGCCACATATTTGGCCATTGGCATGCTGTCTGTAACATTTGCACACTTTATTTGGAGCTGTCATGGCTCCATTGTGTTATTTGCAGTAACGTACTCAGATGTCAACTGAGTACATTTCTGCAACTAACACGACTCTTACACGGGCTGGTTTCAGCTTTGTGGATCTCTAATCTACCTCATTTGCATGCCTTTTGGCTGCAAGTGGGGTGATTAGCATATCCACGCCCTGCCCGTGTAAGAGTCGTTTTAGCTTTCTCTTACGCGGGATTTCTGGCTGTTCCTGGATCGCGATGGCTGCATGGAGTCTTACACGGCTCTTAGACTCCGTGCAAGCCATCGTGAATCCTGCCCTTCATTTTAATGTTGTAAATGCTACAACCATGCAATAACAGAAGTGTGCAAGTCTATGTTTTTGTTGTTCTTCGTGTCAACTTCATTATAAATTGGTTAAATACATCTCATCTGCGGATGTCAAAGTTGTGGAAGTCAGAAACTATTTAAGACAATGTCTATAAGAAAACCCTTGTAATGTAAATAAGTACAATAAATATTAACTATGTTATATATGATCTAATATAGTCTCATAAGCAACTATACACACATAAATACACCTATTTGTTGATAGAAAACTTTATACATCAATTGGAAGCACATAACTGCCCAACAAAAAGTATAGTCGCTTTCTGACTTCGTCGTACAAATAACATTATAACATCATTCAATAATGGGTATACCTATATGACACCCTCAAATCTCAAATCTCAAGGTTGTGTACTAAAAATAATACTACACTAGACTTGAACTATTAACAAATGTAAAGTATGTATAAATAATGAAATTAGTGACTTCTATCTAAGTTCTTAAGTCTAAGAATACAGAGTATGGAGGACATTTCATTATTTATACAGACTTTACATTTGTTAATAGGTCAAGTCTAGTGCAGTATTATTTTTAGTACACAACCTTGAGATTTGAGATTTGAGGGTATCATATAGGTATACCCATTACTGAATGATGTTATAATGTTATTTGTACGACAAAGTCAGAAAGCGACTATACTTTTTGTTGGCCAGTTATGTGCTTCCAATTGATGTATAAAGTTTTCTATCAACAAATAGGTGTATTTATGTGTGTATAGTTGCTTATGAGACTATATTAGATCATATATAACATAGTTAATATTTACTGTACTTATTTACATTACAAGAGTTTTCTTATAGACATTGTCTTAAATAGTTTCTGACTTCCACAACTTTGACATCCGTAGATGAGATGTATTTAACCAATTTATGACAAAGTTGACACGAAGAACAACAAAAACATAGACTTGCACACTTCTGTTATTGCATGGTTGTAGCATTTATAACATTAACATGAAGTCTACACATAGCTGTTTTAGTAACTAATCAGGGTGGTAAAAATATATAAAATAATTCTAATAGAAAGATTATGTATGTTGCAATGCCCTGAACATAACAGGACTGGAATATGCAAAGATTTTTAAATAAGAAATGTAAATTTATTTAGATTGCTTTATATTAGTGTTCTAATAGGTATGTGCTGGTATAAATACAACTAGTGTACAGCACACTAATATTATAGAACACATACACTGTATTAAGCTTTGAGATTGTACAGCAAAGTTTTTATCTGTTTAAAAATTGTTTTATGAACGACGATTTAAAGATGGATAGAAAAAGTTTTATTTTATTTATTTTTACTTGACCATGCTGCACAACAAAGAATAATGTTGACATTGTAGAAGTACATTGTTTTTAAGGTGTTTTATACCTTTAAGGAGAAGTGATGTCATGATCACTATAAATAGAAGGAAAGGGGTGGAGTACAAACCATTTGAAAAAGTTTTCAAACCTTTGGAAACGAAAAGCGTTTTATTTGTGTTGTTTTAATTAACCAAAAATATTGAAGTTGGTATCGCTTAATAAATATTTTTTACTTCAAAGCAATACAGAGTAGCTGGTGTTTGGATATAAGGTTTACATCACTTGGATACAAGCGCAAAGAAAGGAAATTTTGTCAGGTACATTTGCTATACTTGGTCTGTTTTTCTGCAGCTATTCCAGGCTTTTTGCTATATACAATTCATCATTCTCTGAAAAGCTCTTAAAATGAGAAGAAAACCTTGATAGGTTATAAACGTTAAATATGTTTTGTGCTGGATATTTTGAACTAATTACTAGTGTGTGTTCAAAAAGTCTGTATTACTCCTAGAAAGGCTTTTAAATGTAAGGCACTAAGAGCATTAGTCAGTCAATGGATTTACACAAGATATTCCCCCGGATTTACTAATCTTCCATGCAGGACTAATCTAGTCCTGCATGGAAGTGGCAGTTTAAGAGGAGGAAGGCAGCACACCATGCATATTAATGAAGGCGTGCTGCCTGAGCTCCAAATCCTAAACTGAGCGTGGACGAGTGCAGGGGGTGTGTCTGAGAGCAGAGCTCTCAGAATAAACACGCCTCTGCAAAGTAGAACAGAAGAAATTGTAAATAAATGAACATGACCGCTCATAGGTGTCCGCATATCCCCACCAACAATCCCCACATGTTCAACAGCAACAGCACATTGAAATAAAATGAAGAAACCCTTGTATTTATTTTTTTAAAACCCTGATTACAGCTAACTGTAGGTGCGTGGGTTTGCCCATCGCTTAGTTATGGTTAAAGCAGCTGAAAAGGCTGAAGAGGATAACAAGGAATATAAATGCCAATGAAGCAGCACAGCAATAGTGCAGTGGTTAGAGCATTCGCCTAACGCACAAGCATTCCCGGTTCGAGTCCCACTACAGCACATACCATTTTCTATGTGAAAGCTGTATACGAACATATTTTTGCATCTTTTTGCTGTTTAACCTACATAATAACATTTAAATGTGAACTGGAGTACTGCATGAAATGCACATGTGAAGTGTCAGTGTCATAATGACTACGACACTAGTAAGCAGGTTTAAGCACAAATAAGCAGTAATAAGCGTGTCTAAGTGTGTTTGAAAGGGGTAAGCATCGCATACACAGATTAAGCAAAGCAGAAGCTGAGTGTAAGAAACTGTAACCGGAGGTTAGCAGTGCTTACCATCGTGCAAACCCATGCAAACCCACTTACAACTGCTTTAAAGTGCCTTAATCACTCTGGATCCAACGGCCCATGTTCTGGCCAGCAACAAAATGAAATGCTTCTGCAAGGCTCAAACTCAGGACCCCATACACTATTATCACAGTAATTAACCACTTAGCCATCATAGCAATAAGTATGCATGAGGTATCAGCAAACTAATCCTTACCACAGGAAAATCAAACCAAACATGTGAACTGAATCTATGTACAGTGTGAAGTGGTATAACCTGCTACATAACATAAATATGTGAACTGGAGTACTGCATTAAGGCCAGATGTGAGGTGTTATTGCAATAAAGTATTTTAGTTCCCAGGACCCCATACAGCATATGTACACATGAATCAGGGATACAAGACACATATATAACATGTAATGAAGAAGACATCAATGCCAAAAGGCAAATATCATGCAAATTGAATATTAAGCACCGCTAAGCATTGCACAACACTGCTACTCAGACTACTGGCAGGACACTACCAGTGGGAGAAACAGTGTCAGCCTGCAAAGTCTAATCTTAAACAAATGCATGTTCGCCCCTAGCGGGACAACCCTTAAATATTCTGCTAAAAAGAGTCCTTGGGGTAACATACCATGCCTTATAAGTAAGCAAAGAAGGATATGTATGTTCACGGACTGAATGTGTGGGAACCCTAAAGATCCATGGGGTGAGACAACTTACATGATGGGTCCTGAGAAGTGTAGTGGTGTGGTGAGATTTGGATGGAACCTGTAGGAAGGATGATTGATGTGGAGGAGGGAGGGGGTGGAGGGAATGATGGGTAAGACATTATGGGCCGAGGCGTGCCGGGGTTGGACAGACCCATTCTAATGGGACCGCCCCATGCATGTAAGCAAGAAAGGAGGTGGGAAACAGGAAAGTAACTGAGACATACCATTTCCCATGGCAAAGCACGTTATGAGTAATATGTATGTTGCATAACCCATGGAATAACATATATATATATATATATATATATATATATATATATATATATATATATATATATATATATATAAACTGGATATGCCAGGATATATATATATATATATATATATATATATATATATATATATATATATATATATATAAAACCTAGAGTAATGCAGGAAATACACATGTGAGGTGCCAGTATTATTATGCATAAAGCAGTAGTCAGTTTAAGCAGGAAGAAGCAGTAGTAAGCATATGTCAGCACTAGTAAGTGAGTTTAAGGCTGTAGGTTTGCACAAAGGTAAGCACTGCTAATTTCTGGTTACAGTGTCCTACACCCAGTAAGCCTGTAAATTGCTTAACCTGTGTAGGCAGTGCTTACTCCCATGCAAACCCACTTACAACTGCTCAAAAGTAACTTAATTACACTGTATCCAATGGCCCTTGTTTTGCCTAGCAAAAAGAAAAAACTGCCTCTGCAAGGCTGAAACTCAGAAATCCACACACTGTAGTCACAGCAGTTAACCACCAAGCCATCATAGCAATAGATACGAATGAGGTATCAGAAAACTAATCCTCAGGCTTGTTGGCTGTTGGTGAAGCACCCTCCAAGAGGAAAAAACGCTGAGAGAAGAAGGGAGCCAATTTTGAGATTTTAAGTATTTTTTCTCTGTTTATTTGCTAAGTTTTTCTGCATAGCTTCCTAGATTGAGCATTTTCTGGCTTGTTAAACTTGATTTCTGTATTAGTAGCTGTATTTAGAGCACAACCAAAAGCTGTTTGCTGAATTTCCTGTTTGCACTTAATTTTAAATCGTTTTTTTCTTAAAACTTGCATATTTTCTGTCCTTGACCTAGCACTCTTGTGTGGGGTCATTTACTGCACTGTTATAACTTGATATTACTTGTGAACCTCTGCTATCTCTGTAAAAAAACAAAACAAAAAAAAAATCTTGCTTTTTTCCCACTTTTCTGAGAGTTAAAAAAGTTCAGTTACAGGCTTGCTGTTCCTGAACTGTTTGAAAGTTTCTGTGAGGCCATTTTGCTTGGGCTGGAGGAGGGTCTCTCTGTTGATCAGTGGCAGTGACTAACATTGAGCAGCTTCCCTGCCCCCCGTAGAGGTGATTACTGACTTGAAACTGTAGTTTTATTGGCCACTAGGGGTCATTTCCATAACTCCTTCATCTTCCTCTCTTAAAACCTAGTTGCCTCGTGCTTTGGGCGTCTTTTCAGGCTTGTTGGCTGTTGGTGAAGCACCCTCCAAGAGGAAAAAATGCTGAGAGAAGAAGGGAGCCACTTTTGAGATTTTAAGTATTTTTTCTCTGTTTATTTGCTAAGTTTTTTGGCATAGCTGCCTAGCTTGAGCATTTTCTGGCTTGTTAAACTTGATTTCTGTATTAGTAGCTGTATTTAGAGCACAACCAAAAGCTGTTTGCTGAATTTCCTGTTTGCACTTAATTTTAAATCGTTTTTTTTGTTAAAACTTGCATATTTTCTGTCCTTGACCTAGCACTCTTGTGTGGGGTCATTTACTGCACTGTTATAACTTGATATTACTTGTGAACCTCTGCTATCTCTGTAAAAACAAAACAAAAAAAAATCTTGCTTTTTCCCACTTTTCTGAGAGTTAAAAAGTTCAGTTACAGGCTTGCTGTTCCTGAACTGTTTGAAAGTTTCTGTGAGGCCATTTTTGCTTGGGCTGGAGGAGGGTCTCTCTGTTGATCAGTGGCAGTGACTAACATTGAGCAGCTTCCTGCCCCGTAGAGGTGGTTACTGACTTGAAACTGTAGTTTTATTGGCCACTAGGGTCATTTCCATAACTCCTTCATCTTCCTCTCTTAAAACCTAGTTGCCTCGTGGTTTGGGCGTCTTTTCAGGCTTGTTGGCTGTTGGTGAAGCACCCTCCAAGAGGAAAACGCTGAGAGAAGAAGGAGCCACTGTTGAGATTTTAAGTATTTTTCTCTGTTTATTTGCTAAGTTTTTCTGCATAGCTGCCTAGCTTGAGCATTTTCTGGCTTGTTAAACTTGATTTCTGTATTAGTAGCTGTATTTAGAGCACAACCAAAAGCTGTTTGCTGAATTTCCTGTTTGCACTTAATTTTAAATCGTTTTTTCTTAAAACTTGCATATTTTCTGTCCTTGACCTAGCACTCTTGTGTGGGGTCATTTACTGCACTGTTATAACTTGATATTACTTGTGAACCTCTGCTATCTCTGTAAAAACAAAAACAAAAAAAAATCTTGCTTTTTTCCCACTTTTCTGAGAGTTAAAAAGTTCAGTTACAGGCTTGCTGTTCCTGAACTGTTTGAAAGTTTCTGTGAGGCCATTTTGCTTGGGCTGGAGGAGGGTCTCTCTGTTGATCAGTGGCAGTGACTAACATTAAGCAGCTTCCTGCCCCGTAGATGTGGTTACTGACTTGAAACTGTAGTTTTATTTTCCTTTGGGTCTATTCCTGCTTCTTTCCAGCCCTGCTATCAAGCACGCTTTAACGTGCTTTAGCGATTAGCGGAGTTGCCACTAGAGCAGCATCGGGCAGCCAGTTAAACAAGGTTAAACTCTTTCTGGCTCCAGAAAGTCTGTTCTTCAATTTTTCCCTTAGAACTGCTCTGTTAGGAACCTAAACAGTTTACACCTACACTAAAAAGTGCAGCACTTGTTCCAAATAGCTTTTTCTTCTCAAAAAGCTCAGCACTTGTCTTATAAGCATATCCCTTGTCTTATAAGCATTCTCTTTGCAGGTCAAGCACTCCTATATTATAGAAATCTCTCACTAGCAAAACCCCCCAGAAGTGCCCACTTCCCTGCTAAGCCCACTACTTTTCTGTCTCATACCAACTCATAATTCCTTCTAGCATGTCGAAGGGTCAGATGCTGGCGTCCTCTCCTGCCCAGTTGGTGAATCTGGGAATTCTGAGACAATGTTACAATTGCCTCATGTACACGGACAACCCTCTCCTCCTCCCACGTAACACTAACACTTGTGAGAGATGTAGCTATTTAGCCAGACTGGAGGCTGAGCTCTCTCAACTCAGGACTAGCAAGACCAGGCAAGAGGAAAAGGCAACTACACACACCACAATACCAGTCTCACATAACTCAACCACACCACTGAATCAAACACACAAACACACTAAGACATACTCTGAGGCTCTGAGTAAAAATTTACCTAAACAGCAGAGGCCTCCAAAGCAGACACCCAAGCAACTGCAAACTCAATACACCACACAAACAACACATAAACAACAAAATCAGTGTGCAAAGCAGTCACTGCCCTTAAGGCCAAATACAACACCAAACATACTTGTCATAGGTGACTCCATAGTCAGACACACTGACGTCCCGCTCACCAGACTGAGTAAGGAGAAGGTCACAGTAAGCTGCCTGTCGGGCGCTAGAATCTGCCACATAACACAAGCACTCAGGTCTCTCAACAGCAGGTACAAGTACGACTCAGTCATTGTCCATGCTGGTGTCAACGACCTGAGACGTACCTCCTTGGACTACATGAAAAGAGACATTGAGGAGCTCTCTGATTTTGTAGCCCAGGCAGGTATGACCCTGACCTTGAGCAGTATCCTACCTTCACCTAGAATGATGCCACAATACAGTGATAAGATGATCAGCTTTAATAATTGGCTTAAATTCTGGTGTCATTCAAAGGGGAACCAATGTCTGTCTGCCTGGGATGACATGCTGGACAAGCCACGCTGCTTCGCAAGGGACGGCTTGCACCTGTCACCCCTAGGCTTCCGGATATTGGCAAAGGCTCTTGCCACCCCATAGTGCCTTTTTAGGCAAGGCTCAAATTCTAAACCTACCACCCTAGAACACAAAAAGTAAAAACTAAAGGTAATGCTGCTCAATGCCAGAAGTCTCAATCTCAAGATGCACGCACTCGAGGCCCTTCTCAGTATGGAGAACATCGATGTCTGTGCTGTGACAGAAACCTGGTTCAAGGCTCCTGAGAGCACCCCAGCACTAGCAGGTTTCACCTCATATCATGCGTTCCGGCCCCAAAATCCGGACAACACCAAGAAAAAAGGGGGGGTGTCCATATTCATAAAGGACACCCACACCTCAAGGTTGGTGGCAACGCACGATGCATCGGAGACCATCCAGGTGCAATTAACCATAGGCAAGACTGCTCTGCAATTTGTAGCATGTTACAGGCCACCCTCTCAAACTCAGGAACCTCACATGGCCTTCCTGAAAACAATGGAGGGGATAAATGTATCTCCAAACACCATCATACTAGGTGACTTCAACTACCCTAATATAGACTGGGAACACTACTCAAGCCCAAACACTGTAGCCCAAAGGTTCCTGGAGTTCATAAACTCAAATGCCATGGAACAACTAGTCACCATCCCCACAAGAGGAGAAAACATACTTGATCTCATCATCACGAACATGGGATCAAAATGTTCAACACCGGAAGTATACCCCTCACTGGTGAGATCAGATCATAAACTAATCTCGCTGGAGGTCCTAATCCTGCCCCCACCTGAAATAAAAAAGACCACAGTGCAAAACTTCTCAAAAGCCGACTTCACACTTCTAAAAACTAGTGTGGTCTCCTTTAAGGCCCCTGAGCCAGTGGTAAACATTACTCAAACCGCTGAATCACTTACAAATGCCTTCTACCAGCACCTACAGGACTGCATGGATCAGGCAATCCCAAACAAAACTAAGACTCTTTGTACCAAAGGCAAGTGTCAAGTCTGGTGGACCCCAGCCATAAACAAGCTCTACAACAAAAGGAGGAAGCTACTACAAGATAGAGCAAAATCCTTGAAAGGTAAGACACCTTTGATCATTATAAGTAAAACACTAAGAGCTCTCATAAAATCATCCAAGGCAAATTTTGAGAGAAAAATCGCCAAGGACTCAAAAGACAATCATAAGGCCTTCTTTAGCTATGTTAGAAACCTAGGAGGAAACTCCCAGATATGCTCAGAATTAGTCCAAAATGATGTGAAGATTACTGAACCTACACACATTGCCAACATACTGGCTGACAGGTTCAGTGCAAACTTCTCCCCCAAAAGGAGAGATATCTATACCAGAGGATTGCAGCCCCCCAAACATCTCCAATGCCCAGGTGAGAACTGCTCTCTCCAAAGCAAAAAACACAGCATCCATGGGACCGGATGGTGTCCCCGGCTGTGTGCTCCACGAACTCAATGAGTAATTAAACCCGCAGTTAGGACAGCTGTTTAATCTTAGCCTCACCTCAGATACGTACCCAAGGAGTGGCGCACGGCGACTGTGGTCCCACTTCACAAGGGCGGTGCCTCCACCGACCCTGGAAATTACCGTTCCATTAGCTTGACAAGCCTTATCTGCAAAGCCATGGAGAGGATCATAATGGAACTCATAAATAAAGACATAGGGAACTTGCAGACTTTGGATCCAACCCAGTTTGACTTTGTCAAAGGCAGATCATGCCTTTTAAACTTGGTTGACTTTTTCGAGACAGTCACCAAGGCCATTGATGAGGGAAAGGCAATCCATACAGCCTACCTTGACCTGGCAAAGGCCTTTGACACAATACCCCACTCAGGTATCATCGAAAAACTCATCAGCTTGAATGTAAACCCATACATCACAAGATGGGTTGCAAACTGGCTAAGTGACAGAACCCACAGGGTCAGAGTTGCTGGAGCCATGTCAGACTCAAAGCCTGTCACAAGTGGTGTCCCACAGGGCTCAGTCCTGGGTCCACTCTTGTTCGGCATCTACTTTTCTGAAGTACAAGCAAACACAGGAGTGTTATGGCTGACAAAGTTTGCAGATGACTGCAAACTGGGCGCCATAGTCGAAAACACATCTGACACAGATATCCTTCAGAAGGGCCTCACAGAAACGGATAACTGGTCCCAGAGCCATGGCCTAAAGTTAAATGCCAAGAAATGCATAGTCATACCCTTCGGGAAAAACAAGGTTACCCCTAGCTACCATATCCACTGAGCACAGAAGAAGTCATCAGGGATCTGGGGACCCAGGTTGACAGTAGCCTTTCGTTTGACACTCATGTTTCTAAAGTGGTTAGGAAAACCTTCTACATTGCCCACCTGATCAAGAAGGGATTCACATCTAGATCAAGGGAGGTCATCGTCCCCCTGTACTCATCACTCATTAGACCTATGATTGAGTACAATGCCCCATTCGGAATGTATCTGACCCGACACCTGCAGCAGCTGGAAAGGCCCCAAAAGTTCCTCACCAAAAGGATAAAGGGTCTCAAAAATATGTCTTATGCTGCCCGACTGAAAGAACACCAGCTCTATTCAGTCTCATACCGCTTGCTCAGAGGTGACCTGTGCCTGACATATAAGGCCATGTCAAACCCTGATTTGATGAATATGCTTCACCTCAAAAATCTAGATCCCTCAGAACCACAAGGGCAGGAGACTTAAACCTTGACACGGTTATTAATAGAACATGCTGGAGGGACAGATTCATCACCCAGAGACTTCCTATGCTGTGGAACAAAATCCCGGTACATGTGAGGCAGAGCACCTCGCTGGCCTTGTTCAAGAGGAATCTTGACCAATGGATGGGGGATCGCAGATATACCCCAGGGATTACTTCAGTGTCACTGCTTGACAGAGGCACAGCAAAATAATAGGCATAGTTTTATTCAAACTAAAGGGGTGGCGAAAGCCAAATAACTATGGGCTAGGCTTATAAATGCCCTTGGGCAGATAGCCTAGTATGAACCTATGAACCTATGAACCACAGGAAAATCAAACCAAACATGTGAACTGAATCTATGTACAGTGTGATGTTGGATAACCTGCCACAGAACATAAATATGTGAACTGGAGTACTGCATTAAGCATAGATTTGAGGTGTCATTGTAATAAAGTGTAGTAGTCCACAGGTCCCCATATAGTGTATGTACACATGAATCACGGATACCAGACACATATATAACCTGTAATGAAAAATAAATCATTGCCAAATGGCAAATATAGTGCCATTGAACTATTAAGCAATGCTAACCGCAGCACAGCTCAAGTTAGTAAGTGTAAGCAATGTGTAGGGGAGCCAATTCAATCTTCCTAGTGGTATACCTCTTTAAGCAGTGCCAACCTCATGTAAGCAGATCTGCCCATAGCTTAGCCTTTTCAAAACTGGATAATCATGGGGAAGTGCGGGAAAATGGCCGTATTTAAACCCGACAGGTGGGAATACTACCCATAACTGGTTGTAGCTCCCTACTGCATGCAGAATGGCTGGTGTGGGTGAAGGCACTCAATTTAGGGTGCAGCGCTGGGGCATCCAGGAGTCAAAAATCATGCTATGGCTCCTGGTAAAACACAGTGATCAGAGACTACTGCAGGGCCAATAAAAGGGCTTGCAGTATAAAATGGAGGCCTGGGACAGTCACGCCCATGACCTAACCAATGCCACAGGTATCCCCCGGACTGGTGAGCAGGTCAGGTACCACCATGCTGACCTGAAGCGGTGGAGGGGGATGTACTGGAACAGTGGATTCAGGAGTCTCAGCAGATGCCCAATGCCCCAGTACTGAGTAAGTACTCATTCTACTAAGTAGTAAATAATTGCCTAGCTTGTGTATACTATGGGTAGGTATGGCTAAATATCACTGCATTTCTCTGACAGCTGCAGATGAAAGGGCTGTGAACCAGCAAGCCTATGATGTTAGGCTGCAAAGGCTGCGTCACAAGGCAGGTTAGTAATCAGTCTGCATGATATAAGAGCCTTAGAAAGTGTTGTACCAGTAGAAAAATGTGTAATAGTCTGTGAATAAAGGTATAACCCCTGGAGTGCTTCTGTTTACTCTTCTCTCATATGTTGGCGATCTGTTCCATACTATAAATAGTACTGTTGTATCTTAAGCAGTGTCATCCAGACCATGGTATGCAGATAAAATTGGCATGAAGTCTTGCATAACAATATTGCAAGTGCCAAGAGGTCAGTTATATTGTACAAGTTAGGGAGACTTAGATAGAAAATAGTCAAAAGATTTACATCAGTTCCCTGATAGCACAGTACACTGTGATGTTAGCTATAATATATTGTCACACACAGCAAGGGGTTTTAATCCTGGGAGTGCTACTAAGTTGTATGCCTAATTATAGCCCACAACTGTACAGATTTTGATACAATGTTCAGATAGAAAGCTGTATGCATAATTACACCCAACAACAGTACAGAATTTTCTAGAATGTTCAGATTGTAAGTTTTATGTGTATTCATACCCCACAACTGTTCCAATCTGTCCAGCATGTCCAGATAAATGGCCCATATCACCAGCCTGGTATCCTGTTCCCCTGAAAATCCAGTGTGATGATTCAAGAAATGTAGGCAGCTGTCAATGACATATAACTAATAGTCAAACATGTACATAGTCAGAGAATGTATATGGAAACAAACCTGTCATTGTAGCACCTCACCCAAAGTGTACGACAGCAATTCTCAACATATGTTGCATTAACACCTGCAGCCTGTCATGCCGGTATGTAAGACACAGGTCACGTATATAACAATTTATAAACATACCAGTGTACAATATAAAGCTATTGTGTATTGTAATAATACATGTAAGGGAAAGACCACTGCAGTGACTAAGAATGTTGTGAAAACCACAAGGATATATTAGTTGTTAACTGAACTCTCTCTCTCACTCCTACCTTATGTGCATAATAACCCAATAACACTCCTCATCTGGTATGTGTACACTCCAAACTTTTGTTGGGACATATGTACTAATGGTTTATAAATATTCACATTTGTTTCTATGCATGTGCCATGTGAAAATACACCTATATTAGTGGCCTGTTGCCATCAATGAAACCTGCATGCTCCTGTAATGGCCACTGTTGTTCCATATATGCATGTGTTCTGCTTGCTCTGCAACTGTGTTAAATCTGGTGTGTTGGGTTAATGGGAATACCTATGAATGCTGTTATAACTAATCCTGAATGCTGTTGACTGTTACTAACCCATATCTGTCCTAAACCTGTGACAACACTGCTCGTATGGGAAGGCCAGTCCCAGCAGACTCACCTGTCCCACCTCAGCTGGCCATGGCACTGGGCACCAGCACAGCTGGGGCCCAGCCTGGGACCTCCTCCTCTGTGGGCCCTGCACCACCTTTGGGTGTAACCGCTGCAGTGGATGGGGCTCACACCCCCCCCTCACAACAGACAAGGAAGGGAACCTGTCACCCATCAACAGGTCTAGGCCGTGGTGCATAAGGAGCTTGATCTGGATTATAGAGAGCGGCTATGCCAGCTTGAGGGCTGAGTGGCGGTATTACAGGGTAAACCTGCCCTTCCAAAAGATCTCCCAGCACAGTCACCTTTGGGGCTGTGAAGGTGCAGTGGTGACTGCCCATGGGTGGGGACCTCGGTCCCACTGTTTCCAGTTGGGAGATCATGGGCTTG
Source organism: Protopterus annectens (assembly GCF_019279795.1). NCBI lineage: Eukaryota > Metazoa > Chordata > Ceratodontiformes > Protopteridae > Protopterus > Protopterus annectens. Next base: position 936,609,565 of record NC_056739.1, on the reverse strand, counting down.
TGACTTCCAAACACCCCTCCCCGCCCAAGGTGTTTACCCCCCACATGTGTCATATACCGGCCCTGTATGGATCTTGTGTGTCTTGTCTGTTAACCTACCCAACTTACCTCCCCAAATATACCTACTAACCCTTCCCAACATCCCACTCTCACCTGAAAAACAAAAAAAAGGGCAATCTTTTCCCACAAAAAAATCTCACCCCATACATAGCTGCCCATTTTGCACACATGTCCACTGGACACATGTAATCTGGTCTAATTGGCATCACAATGAATATATGTTGTCCTTACCCCTCTCCCAGGGGTTTGAGGGTCCAAATGTACCTGCAAATATAGTGTATGTGCACAGCTGTTGCTGTAGAGGAAATAGGGCAGCTATGGACCTTTCCTATACCCTTCCTGCACATGCCTAGCTATTTCCCCTACTGTCTTTCCCTCTTTGTGCCCCATTTTTCACCACTTTCCTATCAACCCCTTTTTCTTTTCTTTTTAAGGAATTAGGGAGGGGGTAAGCGGCAGTAAGCACTGTTAAGCAGCACTAAACAGGTTTGCGCGAGTTTGCATGGGGGTAAGCTATGCCTACGCAGATTGAGAAATTAGAAGCTAACTGTAAGAAAACATAAGCGGAGGTTGGCAGGGCTTACCATTGTGCAAACCCGCGCAAACCCACTTACAACTACTTAAAAGTGCCTTAATCACTCTGTAGCCAATGTCCCTTGTTCTGCCCAGCAACAAAACAAACTGCCTCTCTAAGGCTCTAACCCAGGGCCCGGCACTCCATGCGCTAAGTGATTTACCACTAAACCATGGCAGATATATACAACCTTGACATTTTCACAAACATATCATGCAGCACGATCAGTCAACAGTACAGGAATTGTATTAATATCATACCACACAACCTGTTAATGCAAGAAGCCTGGACACAATATGCCACACTGTGGGTACAAATAGGGATATATGTCAACTAATGCTCTAATACACTTAAAATGTTGCTAGTTACACAGTTATATGTATTGGAACACATATGTAGAAGGAGATGAAGTCTGAAACACAAACGTGTTGGCACTAGTTACTGACTTCAATGTTGCGATCATCCATGACAATTGCCAAGTGAATGAGGAACAGGTCAAAATATGAGCCGAACATGCATGGGCATATGGACAGATATATATCTGTAAATGTAGACAGATAGACAGCTATATGTATATATATATATATATATATATAGATATATATATATATATATATATATATATATATATATATTAATGTATGACTCACAAATAATCATATAACATCGATTGTATATGTTCATATGTATGTATAAATATATATATGCATATATATATATATATATATATATATATATATATATATATATATATATATATATATATATATATATATATATATATACAGATGTATATATATATATATATATATATATATATATATATATATATATATATATATATATATATATATATATATATATATATATAGATACATATATAAATATAGCCATATGAGATATATATATAGGTACATAGACATATACACACACAAAAGCTATCAGTAGCCATACATATGTAGAAGTAGTGTGGAAGTACTGGGTGCAAAGTATATCCCTCAGCCACAAGCCCTTTAACTGCCTGTGAAATGTGTAGTGTGGCAACCATTCCCACAAATAAGAATACTGACATTAAACATATACCCACCCACAATTCAAAGGACATGACATGACACACAGGTATGCATACATAGATAACCTTTATTCGTGTACTATACAATATTGTTTGCCAGTACTTACACCACATAAGGTTTGAAATATGTAAACAGTGATGAATGCAAGGCCCACACAAAACAGTAGATACAAGCAATGTGTATATATACCATACTATGCTCTCCAGGCCAAGGCCTTCATTTAGTACAACAGTAGAAACAGGATTTGCCTTTAGGATATGTAACAATCAATAATTGCAGATGTAGTTCAGCAGCCTCCAATTACACCCTGTAGTCAAGCCCTAGGGGGAAAAGTAGCACATGTGTTAATGTCACAGTATCTTGTACATAACATTGCTTAACCTAACATCTCAGTATCACACTGAATGACCCTTGTCTTAACAATTATATCCCAGAAAAGGTGTCATAGGCTAGGATAATGGCATAGAACAACCCCCCCCCCCCCATAAAAGACTGTACAAAGGCAAGGAACACTGTGTACCACACACTTACATCTGGAATGTACAAGGGCACAAATGTGTTCTCCAGCTGTTGCCCCATATATATGGACTTGGCCCAGCAGTTGGTGTGGTAGTCCATGACATGACTGGGATGATAGCAGTAATGCTAGCAGTAAATAATGATAGGCCATTGCCTAACAACCCTTCCTGTATCACAGCAGGACAAAGACTGGCATATTTGTGGAGGACAGAGGCAGGAACATAGGGCCATATTTGCATTATTGCTGTTGCACACCCTGGAAATTGCTGGTGTTACAGGATTCATTGCAGCATACCCTTATGCAGGAGTACAACATTGAAATACAAATGGATGCAGCCATGTACTGATAGCACTCAACAGACAGAATGCCACAGATATGTCTGGGCCAATACCTGCGTGGTGCACAGACAAAACCTAACAGCCAATCCCCCTGGTATCATATGTGTAGGCCCACAGTTGATAGCTATGCAGACAGACAACATTCTGTGAAAAAGTACCGTGTACACATTAGCCCTTTAAGAACAGCAAGATACAATGCACACAACAGCAATACTCACGCTGTCTGCAGGTCTGGAACCTAACTCAAATGTGTATTTGGCCTGTGTCTGCAGGTTCTCCTGTTAGAGGTATTGCTACCTGCTGTCTGTAACACTGATGTCCACACACAGGAAGGATGTCATCCATACTGGAAAGGTGAAGGGACAACACCAACAGAAGGCAGAAATATATAGTACAGGGTTGCCATGACAGTGGTTATCTGAAGTACTACACAGCAGGCTGCATGCAATTAGAAACTGGTGGACACTGACTGGTGCAGAGGCCACCACCTGATCATGTGCAATACCAACAAAATTATGTTGCAATCTATTCAAACCAGCTCGATCACTCAACTGGAGATACTGAGTGAGAGAGAGAGAAAGAGAGAGAGAGAAAAAACTTCAAGAAAGGTCACAAAGCTCAGGGTTGTGTTACAGCGGAAAAAACATAACAGGTATGTGAAACAGATATGCATTTACTTGCATGTAGTATATGGCATAGAATAATAGGATGTATAATGTGAAAGGATGTGTATGTGCCATCAGTACTTGTTCCTGTAATGATGTTCTGCTCAGCAACTGCACTGGACAGTAGTGTCAGTCCCTGTGGGCAGTGGGACATACCTGTCAAATGTGCAGATCAGCAGTAAATGGCAAAGATGTGACCCATGATGTCTGTGTTTTGTTAATTACTGTGGCCAACGGCTGGTGGAGGTATTAATACTGCCATGATAGACACATGGGTGAGAGACTACACCACCTGCAGGACAGTCATGTTAATGTGTAGCATAGCATGCCCAACTGCCACAGCAGTATAATATGCTTATCTAAAGTTTGTCACCATATATACCCCCTGTAATTATGGTCTGTGTTCACGTGACACCTGCCTGTGTTGTAGCAAGGCAGAACAGTTCAGCTGTGAAGTAAAGAGGGCTACATGAGTGTAGTCCACATGTTCATATGCACCACACATACAAATACATATATGTGTGATACATATTCACAGCAGTGTATGTCTACAGAACCTCGGAAGTTATACATTTATATAGGTATATAAACAACACATAATGATATTTACACATATATCCACATATGTATGTATGTATATATATATATAGATATATATAGATATATATTTATATATATATATATTTATACAGACAGATATATATATATTTATACAGACAGAGATATATATATATATATATATATATATATATATATATATATATATATATATATATATATATATATAAATATATATGTGTGTGTGTGTGTGTGTGTATGTCTACATGTGTGTGTATATATATATATATATATATATATATATATATATATTTATGTCAATACATGTCCCCTGCCATAACATGTGTGAGAAAACATCGCACATCAATACACAACATACCTACACACCAGTACCTGGCTGCAAGATAAAGTGTGGAGTGTGGTGTGTAACCCATGTTGGGAACACATCGGAATTGTTTGAGAAGGTGGGATATATATGTTGGTGAAGGGTATTAGGCACATATTGGTACATAGGTCTGGTTGGGTGACAAGCAAAACAGCATACAGGGCTGGTATGTGACACATGTGGTTAAACACTGTGGATGGGTAGTTACATTTGGAATGTGGAGGCCATTGAGCCCCCACATGGGAACAAAGGGGAGATGGTGCCCACCCATGGAAGTCACGACAGCATCTACATGGACATAAAGGTGCCTGGGCTGTGGGCTGGGCAGGAGGAACACGCATGTCGAACCTTGTGTATGTGTACTACATGTCTCTAGGTGATGTAGCACATACCCCATATCTCTGTGATGCTCCCTATGTCCAAGACCCTCGACCTAACTGGGTGACAGGCATATGTCTGTGTGTGCTCCAAGGGGGGGGGCACCATCTCCTGAGGTGGTTCCACATGAAGGTAGTGACAGAACAGTAGATAATGAGGTTCCGTGGTGGGTCATGGATGTGATGTGGACTAGTAACATGTGCACATTAGGTGGGAGTGGTGTTCCTTTTGGCAAATAACCCCTACACATACTGGTGTGTAACTGTCATGGAACATATGTGGGCTGTAATGGTCCACACAATCCCAGAACATGTCCAACAGCATGCATAGATGTCCCCAATATCACAGAATGGCAGATGTGTAGCAATCACATAGGAGGCTTACCCCATGCATATGTGGAAACATAGTGGCAGTGACAAATGGCATGCAGGTGAAATACTCTGCAACAGCCCAGCAATTCTAGTGTCCCCACAGGGAGCATGTGTATAAACACATAGCAGAAAGTGTTATACAATGCAATATATGACCCAATGGTGCATATACCAGAGAGATACCACTAGTGTTGTGTGAACATTAAGTTGGAGCTGATATGGTGGCAGGAGACTGATATGTGTATTGTATTATGGTAAACGTGACATATGAGTTTCTCAGACATATTTCCATCATTATGTCTTTCAGGGAGTATGGCGCACCCGAGGAATCCTACCTACAGTGCCACTGAGGATGAAATTATAATCACCAGCATTATCTAGAACTATGAGTTATTTTTCTCATGGAGAAGTCAGGACCAGCAGGAGCAAACAGCCATGTGGAATGATGTGTTCCACAGGGTGACTGAGGTGGGGATGCACAGCCATATATATGAGCAGGTCCGCCACCATTGTAATCACCTGCTCTGCCATGTAAGTCACCATGCCGCTGCCGTGCAGGGTAACCACCTTGCAACAGGGGGGGTCATAACATCCATTCCCCCTGTCACCAGAGTGGAGGAGCTGTTCATGAGCCTGGTAGCATCTGCCCACCCACAAGAACTACAGACTTATACAGTCATGGAGGTGGGTGCTGCAAACACACCAGACATGGAGCATGCAGGTAAGGTTCTAGGCCATATCAGTAGATGACTGTAGTATATGCATCTGTACAGATAGATCATGCATATGTGAGATGTGGGGTCTGTTTCGGTGTAGTACTGATAAGCAGTAATGCATAATCTGTAGTACTGTGGACTTCAACGGTTGTTGTACTGTAATATTGCAGCCACCCTGTAACAATGCCACAGCTGTGGCCACTGACATCAACTCTATCCCATCTAAATGTACGTACCTCTGGGATACCAGCAAGGCAGCCGGGGGGAATTTTTTTTCTTTGGGTTTTGGGAAAGGGGGGAAAGGTTTAAATGGGCCCCCCTTTTGGAGGTTAAGAACCAGTGGTCTAAGTATGGAAACACCCAGAATCCTAGAGTTTTCAAGTGAGCCACTACTACTGCCATACATTTGATGAACACTCTGGGAGCTGGAGTGAGACCAAAGGGCAGAGCTCAGAATTGGTAGTGACTGGCTCCTAGCCAGAAGCACAAGTGTCTCCTGGATCGCCTGTCCATTTTTATGTGATAGTATGCATCCTGGAGATCTATAGAGTACATTCAATTGTCTTTTCCTAGGAATGGAAGTACCTACTGCACTGTCACTATCTGGAACTAGCTCTTCTTTACCGATTTGTTTAGAATGCTGAGATCCAGAATGGGTCTCCAGTCCCCTGTTTTCTTTGGGAATAAAAAGAATCTTGAGTAAGTTCCGAACCCTGATTGGTCTGTGGGGACATCTTGGATGACTCTTTTCTCTAACAACTTTTGAATTTCTAGAGTTACCTGTTCCTTTTGACTGGGTGGAATGTCCAGAACTTTTTTCATTTTTGGAGTGGGGAGGGAAAACAGGATGATGTAACCTCTATATATGATGCTTTGAAACCATTTGTCTTTTGTTAGCTGTTGCCAGGCTTCTGGGTACAAAGGTAAGTGTCCCCCTGACTGCCTCCAGAGCTGGACAACCGGGCTTCCTTTCAGGAGTGCTGAAAGGGCCTACCAAAGAAGGATTCCTTGTCACCCTGATTTTGTTGACCCCTCCCCCCTCTGCCACGAGGTTGGCATCTTCCTTTATTATTTCCCCCTCTGCCTCTGGGGGAACTTTCACCATGTGTGTCCTGAAAAGATCTCTGTGATTTTTGGAACCACATCTTACATTACCTCTCTGACTTTTGGAATAAGGTCTACTAGGCATGGAAAACTGGACTCCTATGGCAGACAGAGTCTTTCCTTCCTGTTCACACCTGGTCAGCATGTCCTTCACTTTAGGCATGAACAAGAATGAGCCATCAAATGGGGCAATTACAAAAGAAGACTTAAAGGGTTCCATGAAGTCACATAAGCGCATCGAAGAATGTCTCCTTAGGGAAATTCCAGAACCCATTGCTCTACTCGCTCCATCAGCTGCATAGGAGATGAGTCTCATGGAGGAGTTACCCATTGAATTTAACGTAGTGAGCTGAAAAGGTACTTTGTCATTAACCCCTTCTGCTACTGAACCTTGGAGGGTATCTCCCAGCTCTTTCAGGAGATCCCTCTGCAGTCTTGTAAAATGGGTGAGATAGTTCAGTGATCTGAGAGAAAAGGCCCCTGAAGAAAAAAATGCACTTTCCATACCTGTCCATAGCCCTGGATTCCTTGTTTGGGGGATGGAGAGAAGAAGATGTTTCTGAGAGTTCCTTCTTAGTGGCCATTGCCATGACCATAGTATCAACTGGGAATCCTTTCGTCAAAAAAAAAAAATTATCGGGCGGATGTAATAAATTCATTTGGCATCCTATGAATAGGTCCCATGGAATCTGGGGACTCCCACACCTTTTGCGAAACCAGCTCAAGGAGCTCATCAAAAGGTGGAGTCACCCAAGATATGGAAGGGTGAGACCCAAAGGCCTTCAGGTATAAGGACTCCTCTGCCAAAGGGTTAGAGGACTTCCAGCCACCTCTCTGCTTTAACATTTCCAGGATGTTTCCAAAGGAGACATCATCAGGAGGTGAGCATGGGGACCCTTCTGCCTCATCGATGTCCGTATCAGATGTGATGGACTCCTCTGGGGAGTCTAAGTGCTTCATCTTACATGGTCTCTTCCGATGTACCTCCTCAGAAGGGTATTCTGGGGAGGTTTCTGAAGAGTGAGGGGTACTCTCTGGGGCATCCTGAACCCTAAGGTTTCTCTGTGTGCCTGTGGATGCAGGGGTAAAGAGGCAGCCATCGATGCTCTAGAGGAAGGAATAGCTGAAGAAGACTGTGGGCCTGTCTGTGGAGAAAGCACCCTCCTCAAGATCTCAAATTCCCCCGTCCCTGATCCAAGGAGATCCCTGGATCTGAATAAGTTGAAGGACCCCCCCCAGAACCAATGACAATGGACCTGAGGCTGAGGTAGGAGTGGAACTCCCCTGAGCCAAGCCCCCGCGAGGCAAAGTCGGATCCGACAGCTGTCTGACCCAACTCGCCTCCCTGGACCCGACCAGAGAGTGTCGGCTCTTGGACTTCTCTACCACCAATGGAGCTGAGGATGTCTGAGCTGTGGTCCGATCCATGGAACCTGTGGTGGGTCTCAGATCCAACCCTTCCACTAGAACCAACTCCAGACTTTCTGACTCTGAACCAGTGGTTGGATCAGAGGAGGACATGGAACAGAGGAAGTGGATGGCGTAGGATCCAAAGCCCTGGGGGTCAGATCCAACAGTAATTTGGCCAGTGAGGGTGTCTGTAAAAGCCTCTGTACCACCCGATCCACATCATCATCAGAAATACTCCTGGAAGATTGGGTCGAAGCAGTGGGAGATTTAGCCTTTTGTAAAATGGGCAATCTCAAAATAGGGGAGACCAGCTCCAAGTTTGGGGACCAGCTCCTAAGCTCAAACTCCACTGGCACCAAACAAGAAGGTATCAGAGCTGATTGAGCACTGTCTGATCCAACAGAATTCAGATCCGAGGAGGACAGTCAAGGAATTTTGTATGCTGGATCCAAGGATGAAGAAGAGGAAGGTATTTTTTCAGATTTGGAAAATTTGTCTGATTTGTCAGACTTTGCAGAAAGTGACTTAAGAGATCTAGACGAACCCGGACCTTCTTCCAGTGCCTCTGAGAATGAGTTTTGAACAGATCTTTTAAAGTCAAGTTATTTTTCCTCTCCAGGAGGGCTCTGTGATTAAAAGAGTGGCAAACAGAGCATAACTCCTGGAGATGGACAGCCTCAAGGCAATAAACACAAAGGGTGTGTTTATCACTGAGGGGCATCTTTTTGCTGCATCTGTCACACTTTTTAGATCCCATTGGTTTAGAATCCTTACTGGACATTTTAAGGTGGAAAAGAGATGACCAACAGCTAACAACAACAGTAACACTGACCAATACACTGATTTTTTTTGTTTGTTTTATATATGGACTTGACCCTCTAACTTAAACAGGTTGGACTATTGAGGACACAGAATAGCTAGGGAAAAAAACAATGGCACAGCTCTCTAATTTAAATGGGCTTTGTTACAGTTTTCTAATTTAAATGAACTGTACCACTAATATAGCAACAACACTTACAAAATCCAGGAAGGGAAAACACAAGGCCTAGCGAGAAAAACGGCAGCCAGATATCAGAAAGATGGTCCAAATATGAAAAGAGGAAATAAATAGATACACTAAGCTATAAAAACTAAAGTAATCTAAGAGTTATTGACAAATTATTATGAAAGAAGTTATACTTAGCCAGAGCTAGCAGACAAACGCTCGATCTATTTAGTGACAAATGAGATCTGGGGATGGATCCAGTACATGCTGGGATAGGGAGTTAGCCACGACTGGCAGAGGACCTTGAGCTTGAAAATAAAGGCAGAGACGGATCCGAGGATCAGATCCAACCCAACCTAGTAAGAATGAAGGCAAGATAGGACACTATCATATCAAATATTATAACCCCTTTCCTCACACCCTAGTCTTGGAACTTTTATTTCTTTATCCCATATTACACTATGTATTAATTTACTGAAATGTTATTACACCCAACTAAATTTGAACATTCCAAAAAAAAAAAATTAGTCCCATTTTTTTCTGACTTTCTGCTTTTCAGTCAGGACTGAAAAACTTCAGAGCATCATGTATTGCATATGTTGTAGCAAGCTGTTTGCTGCAAATATAGCAAGAGTTTTGCTACAAATTTTAAAAGTAGAAAGGGTTTTTTTTTTCTACTCCTGAGGACATTTTTTTTTTTGCTCCACAATGTTGAGATGAGAGAGACAGTAAAGATTTGTCTTGCTCCTTAGTTGAGGAGTATCATATAGGATAAACAAAGTTTTTCTCTCTCGCTCTTTCCAGCTTAAGAGTTGAGGGGAACAGATTGGGAAGAACAGATCTGAACCTGGTTTGCTGATGAGGAGTGCCAGATCAGAGAATGGACATTATTTATTTGCTTAGGTCTGTGGAATGACACTGAGCATTAGGTGAGCCAGCAATGGGTCTGCTCATTGTATTCCATAGGCTCAGAATACTGACCACCCACTGATAAGTACAAATGAAGCCAATTATTCTCATAACATAATTTAAAAATTGGTCTGCCTTAGTGTTGAGATTACACTGCTTATATGCTGTGTGTCCTCCACCACTACTGCTTTGGACTGATATTAAATCTATAGTATATTTAAATTCTAATAGCTAATATCCATGCTATTCATAGATTCATAGATGTTACTAGGCTAATAGCCCAGGGGGGCTTTTTTAAGCTTAGCCAAGTTTTTTCAAAATACTAATATTGTCCTGTAGCCAAATAGGACATTGAGGGCCAGGCATTTATAAGCTATGTCTGTCCATAAAGGACATGGGAACCAGGTCAGGTGTAAATTTCCTATTCAGCATTCACTGGTCTAGGTTGTGCTTAAACTGAGTAATAGATAAACTCAGCTTCACATCAATGGGAAGCCTGTTCCACAGGAGGGGCAATCTCTGGGACACATATCTGTCTCTCCAGCATTCTTTGTTTAAGTTACAGAAAAAAATTCAGGTCCCTAGATAGTGTATTTCCAGTACTGATTGACTTAGGAATATGCTGCAAATTCATAGGTGTGGGACTGGAAATGTCTTGTAAGCCATTCACAGATCAGCCCTCAGCAATCTAGTCAGAAATGCCAGTATGGAAATAAATATCAGTACTGCATTATCGATAAATCAGTATTTCATGATTGTGCCTCCTAATAAATTGCATCATGGGGCAGCTGCCCCTGTCACCCCACCCTATCCCTTTTTCTATATGCTATATAACTACATAGTTAAACTATGCTAGTGTCTCAATCTTAGAAACTCTGAGCAAATAGAAAAGACAACAACAGCGCTACCGCAACATAAATAATATCACTCCTACATATGCAAAAGTAGTAAGAAAGTCAATGACTAAGCCTCCAAAACTAGCTAAACATCCTAGTAGCTTTCTTTAACCACATAGCCAAAATACTAATAGTGCTCCCACCCCTATACCTGCTCCTACTCCTACTGGGTGTCACCTGTACTGCAAATCTGTACCATTAGTGATCCATATGCCTGAAGCACATCCAAGAAATGTGTTAAACATACACACACACACACACACACACACACACACACACACACACACACACACACACACACACACACATGCTGCCAGCACTCACCAGATTGGCAAAAGAGGTGACAGTAAACTACTTCATTGTTACTATCATTAGGGATGTCACAAAGACAGTTATGTTTCTGCATGACTTCAGATGCACATCATGATTTTATCTGTTCCACCATGGAGGAGATAAAGGGGGGACATAGTTGAGCTCTCTGCTTATTTCTTCAGAAAAGACAAGGTCCTGACATTGAAAAACATTCTATCTTCATCAAGACTAGTGCCTTGTTGTCCAAGGATAATTCTTTTTCTATATCTAACTAGTAAACTGTATATGATGGCAGGTCAATAGACGGCTCACTTTTGAAAGGGATGTATTGCATTTTTCACTCCCCTCAGATTTTGTCTTCTAGCTAAAACATTTTCCACCCTTATACTTCTTTTTTGAAGGCAGAGTTTACCTGATACATATCTTGAAATGGCAAACTCTAAAATGTATGTTAGAGCCACTGAATACCAGAAGCCTGAACAACAAAACACTTGATTTTTTTTTCTGTTTCTCTGCCATGAGCATCGGACATCAGCACTCCTCTACAGTCAGCAAAAAGTATCATTAATTTCCCTGTGGCTAGCAAAGGTTTTAGTTAGCTGGGGAGACACCATCATAATGTGGCTGTCAGATAAGTGACTACATCCCTATGCCAGTTCTAGAGCCTCACTTTAGGTGTCAGAACACTAAGACAAATATTACCACTTCACTGTTGATTTGCTGTCTTGAACTTCTGGCCTCTGTTGGTATATAATGGAACAGTATGGCAATATACTCTGGCTCTGCACTAACACTTCACAGTGCAGGTGGGACAGCAGTTGAGGTGATCTGATATATACTCTGCCACATTCTGCAGTATAGGTTCATAGGTTCATAGGTGTGTACTAGGCTAATGGCCCTGGAGCCTTTACAAGCCTAGCCCATAGAAGTGCCCTGGCATCATGCCACCCGATGTTAGTTCCCAGTGCCTGTATCATGTAGAGCTACTGGAGTGATTCCTGGGAGGAGAGACTTTCTATTTCCCATCCACTCATCAAGATTTCACTTGAAGAGGGGCAGTGAGGTGCTTTGCTTGACATGTATGGGAAGTCTGTTCCAGAGCATGGGCAGTCTCTGGGTTATTAATCTGTCCCTCCAGCATGTTCTGTTGATTGTGGTAATGAGGATGATGTCTCTGGAACATGTGGTGCAGAGGGATTGGGATTTCTTTAGATGTAGCATTTCTAACAGAGCTGGGTCAGACATGGCTTTGTAAGTCACCACCTGCAAAATGGCAGCTACACTTCATATGGCATGCAACTCTCATCTCTTACCCCAAAAGATATAAGCAGTCACAGCTCTTTATATTCCTGCCACTTGCTTCACTGGCTACTCCATTTCTGGGGTCACTAATCAAACTCTGGTTGCCTGGGTTGTAGCCAAGGTTCATTCTCTTTATTCTATGGAGACAATGAGACAATGCCATGTCTGAACTTACCTTCCTTACCCCTGAATACATGAACATGTATTCAATTATAAAAAAACTGATTCCAGAAGAATGATTGTAACCTGAAATAAAGGATATACTATGCCTTTCATTCATTCAGATCCACTGGCAACCTTTGGAAGTATTCATATTTATAAGCAACCCCATGTCCTCACTTTATTCCATGTGATACATATCCAGAACTAGTTAAATTCCTGTTAACAGACAATAAAATTCATTACAATATTATATTCAATTAAAGAACACCATTTAAAGCCCCTTCAGAGTATGCAGAATACTTTAACTTTGTTAGAAAACTTAATCATCAAATAAATACCTTTCCCATGTGCAACTGCAACCATCTCTGCCCATAAAATGTAGAACAAATACCAACAAATACAGCCAGAGTTTTCTAGTCACCTAACTATAGGTGTAGCTAAGGCAGGGTGGCAGTTGCCCTGGGCACAAGGCATCAGGGCAAGATTGTGAGATGCCAATTGGACAGTAGTACATTACCAACACTGAGAAATGAATGCCAATAGGACATATGCATTCAGAACTTTGAGATGAGGGGGGTACCAGATAAGAGAGACACACAGAGTGCCAGAAAATCCAGCTGTTTCTAAGCACCAATACACTTGACTAAATTGCCATTCTGCCAGCAAAGGGTGCCAAACTACTAGATTTTGTCCTGGCAAACATTTTCAACAATTGCACCATTGCCCCAACATGCTTGTCATCTCCTTCCTAGTCACATCTGATGCCCTCTGTGACAATCTGATTTGTTGTCCCTAATAACTTTTCAAACTTCAGAAATGATTTCAACATCTGCTATTTACTAATGCTGTAAGTGGCTATGTTAGTACTAAGCAGGCAGTTAGAACAATCATATATAGGATTTGTTTACTTATTTAATTACCTTTGATTACTGGGAAAGTCTGACTGGACAAAACCCCTCTTCAGTTAATGCCCAAAGATTAAAGTTCCATATTACATATGTTTGCACAACAATTAGCATAAGCCAAAGGTACACAAGTTCAACTACAGAATATAATTCGAAATGTAAGCTCCATTTTACATATACTACGTAGTGCTTACATCATGTTAAGCCCACACACATCTGCAGAAAATTCAGCATGTGTATGTACGCATTCAAAATTTTAATTTTAGTTCCCAGGCAGGAAATGAGACTTGCACATATTTCATCCAAACAGACAAAATTTACTTGAGTCCTGTAAGCAGGAGATTATTTTTGGCAAAGGTGTGAAGTTTTTTCCCCCTGAGTGATTTGACTGTGTAATAAGGAAACATAGTAATGGGCTGGTACAAGGGTAGGACTATTTTGCTGACAGTTATGTTATCACTGAGGTTTTACATTGTGGATGGGATGAGAGTTTTAAATAAGAAGTGAGCTTAGCAAAGGCATTATTATATGGCCAGGTCCATTTTGCTGAATGATATCATGTTGTTTTGAACTTTTAAATTGTGGATGGGATGAAGTATTTCTGGTATCTGATGGGATCAAGTTCCACACTTCAGCAACATATATGTGCATTTCATCAGTTTACTTTGGTGCATCATATTGTTTCTTTAGCACCATTTGTTAGCTGCTTGAAGAACTGCCTTGTGATGGGAGTGGGGTAAGTCTACATGAATTTCATGCCTCATCTATAAGACTTGGTGGGACTCTATATTTACATGCTAGCAATTGCTTTCTCTTTGGCTTCTGCAGTAATGTTATTAAAAGGAGGCATGTACTTTGGATATAATATTTGATACTGATCAATATAGGCTGTTGTTGGGTGGATCAGATAATGAATAAAAGAAATAAGGTTGACGGGTGATTGATAACATTAGTGCAGAGAGGGAAGCAAAGTGGTTCAGGAGTACTGTAGCCAATTTTTTAACCAAAAAGCAACCTAGTGGAATCAGGTCAGTGACCACAGTTTGGTAATATAAAAGGCTGTTATGAAGAACATAACATAGAGTATTTATGGATCCAACACAAGTAAAATAAGTGAGAAATAGCTTATGAAAGAGAGAATCAAACTATTTAATGGTACTGTTGTAATGGTATCCCATGTACTTAAATACATCAAGTATAAGACTGTATGCTGAGACAAGTTTGCTAATGGCAGTAAGTATTATGAGAATAGTCTGCATATTTTTACAAAGTGCATGGACTATACAGAAAACAAACCCATCCCAAACTGGGGGTCACAGAATTACAAAGACCTAGCAAACTAAAATGTATAGGAATGGAAACTTGCTACAAGTCATGTCAAACAAAAAGAACTGTCAAGGTGAAATTCTAGTACCTTCCCTGTGGCTTGAGGCTGCTACCTGCTGTGATGAGATCAGCAAATCTCCTTAGTCTGAAGCAAATTCACAATAAGATGAGGAAGTATACCAGTGGCAACTCATTACAGGCCATGTTGAAATATAGTCTGATCAGCATTTGCCTATATCTGACTGAAAATACAAAAACAGTTTGATAAGCATTTGTCCAGTACTGGCCTTTGGTCAACTGGTGCCCTAAGCAAAAGAGCTTCACAGTTTCCCCTGCACCACCTGGTGCCCCCATCCTGGTCTATCTACACCATCCAAATTACTGGAAAATTGCCCACTACTGCATCGATGCCCTAGGTGGCCGCCTAGTTGGCCATGTCTAAGGCCGGCTATGCATTTGCCTAAATGTGTTTAAGTACAATATGAAGAGAACAATACACAAACAATACAAAATCAGTCCAACAAATAATTACACTGTACAAATATAAGCAATTAGAAGACACCTAACTGTGGCTGAGTGGTATAGAAATAGAGCAACACAGGGCAAACAACATATGCCCTAAAACAAATGGATAGAACAAGAACTGTATGTAGCACAAGGCTCTCTATAGAGCTGGCCATGGCCAGGTGCTAGTTAGTAGGCCTCATGAGTGCTTCCTGTATTATAAAGTGTCCTGTGGCTGTACTAGTTGCTGATAGGCAAACATTTCTGCTAACTGCCATGACTGTGTATTGGTAACAGGAGCATGTAACAGAATTACTAAGAAATAAAACACACAATTATTTCCATCCTCATGGGATGCACAAAAAGTAACTTAAACATGCCATCATTTGATAATCTTCACTAAACTGTTGCAAAATGCGTCTGTTTGACCTGCCATTGTATACATGACCTCACACTCTGTTGAGTTAAACCTGCAAAGTTTTCTACCCAGTCCCCATTCTGTTACTTTGTTTCATTAACTCTTTAAGTGAGGAATGTGTAGCAATTAAAAAAAAAGATTTGCATCGCTATCTATTGCCTGAACAAGAAGTATGAAACTCTAATGTCTTGTATTATTGACTGACCGCAATTTTCAGTATTTTTTTAGAAAATCAAACATTTTAAAATGGATTTGTGTATCATGCATGTCCATACTTATGTGTGACATGATCAAATGCATTTGCCTCTTTGTAAATAAGAATGTCCATGTTATCTTTGGTTTATATCAGGATTTTATAACAGACCTTGGGTACTGAGCATACCTCCATCCCATCCACCTGTGGATAGGCAAGCATCCTAGGCCTCTTCATTGTTCTCCTCCTTTCCCATGCTAGTTTCCATGGCAATGCAGGCCATTAGTTAAACTAAGGTCACCTGAGCTTATAGTCAGGGACTTATCACTCTTTGTCAATGGAGCTGGTTCAAACATATGGAATGTAGTGGGTAAGGAGTCAATCATAGCAGTAAGTTTTTTTTTTCAGAACAGCAAGCATTGTTAATCTTACAAATGAGGTTTGTATGTTAGGATTAAGTGTTAAGTGTTTTTTTTTTATAAAGGTGTGAATGTCTACAAAGCAGAGGGAATTTCCTTGTTTGACACACTAAACATAAGTTAATATTCAATAGCCTATATGGAATGAAGACTGTCAGCGTAGTGTAACCATGATAGTTTTAAGTTAGTTATCTCTGGTACTTTTCAGGCTATGTACAAGGTGCTTAGACAGGCACATTACACAGGGACACTGGACTTGATGATGTGTCTAATAAGGGATGAGTATTACAGGACAAGAGTTTCTATTCCACTAAATGAGATACACTGACAGATGGACAGTGTGAGGCAGAAGGACTTCCTTACACAATTAGGATGTGATGACACAGTGTACCAAAAAAATGAGAAAAGAAGTTTTGGATGGATGAATGGATGGATGGATGGATGGATGGATGGATGGATGGATGGATGGATGGATGGATAAAATGGGATTTGTTTGCCTATGTAGATAACCAGATCTCTAATAACAGTCTATTTTTGAAGGGGTTCCAGTGATGTGATAGAAAGATGGGGGGTCATAGCTTTACTACAATCGCACTATCTGAAATAGGTGTCATTTGTCTAATCCAGACCCTGCTGGAGAATATGGATACCATGGCGGAGTCTGACAATGGGGCCTGTTTTGCAGCCATCCTCACAATCTGTGGCTACAGACCATTGTTGCCTGATTTCACTTCTGAGAAATGCATACCAAACAGTGAAAAGTTCCAGGACTGAGCCCTTTGGAACACCACTGCTGACATCTCTGCAGAAAGTGTTAATAATCTAATTTGCTAAACAACAATCAACATACAAGTCAGTGATTAGAATGGAGCAATTTGTCTATGAAACTAGTTTGGGGCCTCATCTATAGGTTCATTGTACTTCTCAAAAGAAATTGAGCAGACTAAGTAGACATCTTGCATTTAATAAACCTTTAGTAATGAAGATTAAGGGTTTGGAGCTTGCTTATGTCATTGTTGGTGTAATGGCTAAGTCTTTGCTTCCCAAGCACAAGGTTCAAGGTTCAGTCATGACCTTTGACCAATGCATATGAGTAGTTTCACTCTTTTTCCAGAGTCCTTGTGAGGTTCCTCCTACCTCCTAAATGTATGCAAGGAATGTCTACGTCACACTTCATGGTTATGACAAAAAAGTGTACTTAAACTTTAATTGTGCTGCCAGATAGTAGTACAGAATCTAAGACGTTGTGTTGCGGGCAGTAGTACAAAGTCTAAGAGGTGCCTATTGGGGATGACCTGGGTAAATCAACTGCCTCAGATATCAACTGTTGTGCACAGTAACATCTAGAGGAGAATGTGGATCAAAGATGGCACAATGTATCAGGGCTAGCCATATGAAGGTGTAAAAACTGCCTCTAGGTAATTTGGTCATGTTGACTAATGACCTTGGGTTTTTACCAGTGATAACTAGGCCGAGGATCAAACTACTTCTACCTATGTCAGGTACTCATGTTAATGGTTGGAGGGGTCTAAGTCCCTCTACTAGTCAATGTGAGCCCACCATAAAGCCTAGCATCCCTGGATCAATAGCTACTGACAAGCTAATGTTCAGTTGCTCAGTGTGGATTACTGGGGCTTGTTCTGCTGAGAGAAAGCTGGATATAAAACAAATCAACCTTCCAAAAACAAACTAAGGATATATGGATGTATATATGTATTTATTTATTCATCTATCAATCCATCCATCCATAATTTGTTGACTGGGTATGTCCCATTAGACTAGTGGCTTCTTTTCAAAAGAGACTGGAGGTGATATTTGTGCTGTCAAAGGGGCAATTTGGCCTGACCACTTGCAGAAAGACCCCTACTCTTTTTGATAAATGATGTGAGATCTTCTATATCCAACTCAACTGCCACCAACTCAGACAAAAAGGAACTTGGTTTAACATGTCATCTTAAGGAAGGATTGCTATACTGAATATAGGATCACTGACATGACATAGCATGGAAGCAGATGAAATGGTGCTAAACAGGAGACTGGACATCATGTGTATCCAGGAGACAAAGTGGATGAACAGTGCAGCAAAGCCACTTAGCTTCAGATTCAGAGTCTACTACTCAAAAATAGGAGACACTACAAGTGGTGTCAGAGTTGGGCTGAGGAAAATCTTCTGAAGCAAATAAGGGATATCATTAGAATTAGCGATAGCCTCATGGCAATCAGACTCCAGTGTAAAATAGACCATTATTCAGAAAATCAGCCTATACCACTAGTAGGGTTGTGACTGTAAAGAAAAAAAGAGTGTTCATGCAGCTGCTTCAGAAGTAATTAATGATGGATGTCAGAAATAATCTGCTCACAGGTCCACAGGACATCAAAAGAGGATGGAAGAAATATTTGCAGTAGCTTCTCAATTAAGAAGAAAACCTGAAGAAGCCACACTGCCTCATAAATAACCTAACATGAAAAAGGAAGAAGCAGCTACCTTAAAAGAATAGAACAAAGGACAATGAAGTCAGGAAAAGCAAGAAATATGATCAAGATGCTATGTGGGGTAGGGGAGAAATGACACCTGAGGATACTCATCATGGTATGAAAAAAAAGCATATCTCAGGTGAGTGGAATTTAAGCATTTTAGTGCCAGTGTGCAAGAATAAAGGTAACATTCATAACTATAGGGAGTACAGAGGGATCAAACTCCTGTCACAATGCATGAAAATTCTGGAAAGGGTGAATGATAAATGAATATGCAGAACACTAGAAAATAAGAAGGTAGATGAGCAGCTCAGGTTCAGATCAGGATGCATCACAAATGACACAGTGTTTGCATTGAGATATACATTGGAAATGACACTGGAGATGAGGAACAAGTCTAACTGGGCTTTCCTGGACTTAAAGAAAGCATGCACCAAGTTCTCAAGAAAGATGATTTGGGTAGTCCTGAGATGATTTGAGGTCCTGGAAAACCTGGTATAATTATTGCTGCCTATGTAGGAGAGTACATTGATTCAAATATAAACAGTGTTTGGACTCAAAGACGGTTTCCCAGTGGGACTGGGTGTGCATCAGGTCCGAGCTTACTGCTTTTATACTAGTGATGGGCTACATTACCAAACAGTTCAGAGGGGACAGATCAACAAGCTGCTTTATGCAAACAATGTGACATTATAAGCAAAGTCAGCAGGCACTTCAGCAAATGATATGTAAATAGGATGTAAGACTGAAGGTACATATTTTGAATCTAAGTAAAGACAAGACAGTGGCTGTGGCAACAAAAGGGAGAAATCAGAAGAAGCTGAAAATTGTGATTGAGGGGAAAATAGTGGAACAGGTTGATAACTTCAAGTATCTGGTTAGGGTAAATAAGCTGAAGTGAAGTCTGAATAAGGAGGCCAAAGCTATAATCAGAGGTACTGCAGCCAACTGGCACAGAATGCCAGCTTTAGTGTGTGACAGAAGAATGCCAAAGAAGCAGTAAAGTAAGGAATGCAAAGCAGTGGTGTGACCGGTACTTTTGTATTGGACAGAAACCTGAAAGGTGAAGGTAAAGCAGTTGAGAACATGAGGAGATGGAACTTAAGTGCCTGAGATGCACTAGAGGATCTATGCTGTGGGACAGATGAAGATATCATAACATCATAGGATCATAGGAAGTTACTAGGATATTGGCCCTGAGGCCCATACAAGCCTAGCCAAGAATTTAGCCCATGTTCCAACAAGTCAGCACCCTATGCCACTGTCCAGCAGGGAAAAAGGTGGAATCCCAGGTGTGTATTTTCTGTTCCCCATTCAGTTATCCAGGTTGCACTTAAAAAGGTTTAATGAGGTACTCTGCTTTATGTGGAGAGGGAGTCTATTCCAAAAAAAGGGGAAGTGTCTGGGACACAAATCTATCCTGCCAACAAGTCCTGTTGATGTCACAGACCAGGCTGAGGTCTCGGGTGTGGATTATTCGAGTGGAGCTTGACTTGCAGATATGCAACAGCCCCATCAGGGTGGGGTCTGAGATTACTTTGTATGCCATACAGAGGTCACCTCTGAGGAGTCTGTAGATGACTGAGTAGAGGGACAGGGATTTTAGCTTATTTGTGTAGGGTAGATGTTTGAGGCCCTGGATTGTCTGGATGAGGAAACTCTGTGGTCTGTTCAGCTGCTGCATGTGCTTTGCGAGGTACATTTTGAAAGGGGCATTGTATTCAAGAATTGGTCTTATAAGGGAAGAATACAGGGATGTTATGACCACTTTGTCCCTGGATGAGATACCCTTACTAATGAGGTGGACCATGTAGAAAGCTTTCCATACAATGGAGGCAATATGGTGGTCAAAAGTTTGTTTGCTATCAACCTCGGTTCCCAAGTCCCTCACGACTGATTGGATGCTAAGTGCCATATTATCAATGTGATAATTTGTGAGGACGTTATTCTCCCCAAAAGGGATGATGATACATTTTTGGCATTCAGTCTGAGGCCATGTTTCTGGCACCAGTCAGTTGTTTGGGTGAGATCCTCTTGGAGGATGTCTACATCACTAGGGGAATTGATGAGAGCACCCAGATTGCAGTCATCTGCAAACAAGGTCAGCCATAGTCCAATAGATTTGGCCTGCACCTCTGAGAAGTATATCCCAAACAGCAGAGGCCCCAAGACTGATCCCTGTGGTACACTGCTTGTTACGGGTCTACTACTTGAGGTGGCTTCCCCATTTTGACTAGGTAGGTTCTATCAGTAAGCCAGTTTGCTACCCATCTGGAAACATATGGATTGATGCCTAGTTGAGAGAGTTTATCTATTATATCTAAGTGGAGAATAGTATCAAAGGCCTTGGCCAGGTCAAGGTATGTGGCGTGCACTGTCTTCCCCTCATCTATGGACTTGGTGACTGTCTCAAAGAAGTCGACCAAATTTAACAGGCATAAGCTCCCCTTAACAAAACCAAGCTGTGTCGGATCAAGAAATGAGGGCATCAGATCAGAAGACAAAGTAAGGCAAACCAGGGCAAGCGAACAAAGAATGGTTAAACACAAACCAAATAATCCAAATGAAAGAATAAACAGTCAGCATGGCAGAATCCAATAAAGTCACAGTTCCAAGGTTTAATAAAACAACATAAAAATGTTCAAAACAAACAAGAAAAAGACAAGCACTTTCACATCTATCTAGATGCTTCTTCAGATAGATTTGTAGACATGCTTGGTCTCAAGATGCTCAAACATGTAAGTAATTTCAATAAACTGACACAAATTGCAGTGTCTACAAGCATGAGTACCTACCTTGTTGGTGAACACTGGTCTCTTATGGAATAGTTTATAATATAGTATTTTCCTCAAAGACACTTTGTTCTTAAAAAGCAAAATTTAGGACCATCACCTAAAATACTTTTATTTCTTTCATCACATGTAAGAACCTGATGGTTTCACTTAAGCTATTTGCTCTCAATCTGATGTTGTTAAGTTGTTATCAGGAATATGTTCAACATTACATTATTTGTTGATGGAAGGGGATATCACTAAGGAATTATTTGAATATTTCTTGGTAGAATATCTTACCATCCTCGTATTAAATGGTGTCCCCAAGATACATAAATCCTTGGATAGTCCTCCAATGAGGCCTAATGTTTCTGGCCATGGTTGGGCAACTGAGCCACTATCTATTTTTGTTGAAAAGCAACTGTGACCAGTTTTACATAAAGTCCACACTGTCCTTAGAGACACTAAACATTTTTAACATCTTTATTTCAGTGGTCCAATACCAATAATACTGATGTTTTGCTGTTGGTTACAATGGATGTGGAATCACTTTTTACAGTGATACCTAGTGACATAGGGATTGAGTTTGTAACTCTGTTTCTGTCTAAGTATGGTTACAGTGCAGGATGTATTCATCTGATTAGCTCACTTCTTGATTTGTTCTTAAGTAACAATGTTTTTACCCTTAATGGTGAGCTTTATAAACAGGGGTGGGCGTAGCAATGAGCACGTCTTGTGCCAGTAGCTATGCAAACCTAGTGCTTGCCTATTCGGAGTAACTTTATGTTCTTAATGAGACTAACCTTTTAAGCAATATGTTTCCTTATTATGCTAGCCTTATGGATAACATCTTTTCTGAACGGACATGGTCCATCTCTATGCTGCATAATTTTGTCGAATACCTGTAACAGACCACTCAGTTTTTATGCTTTACCCCTGAGTTCTCTGCTGAGAGTATTGAGTTTTTGAATGTTAAAGTTATTAAGGAAGTGAATGATGTTGACACTCAACTTTACAAAAAACCTTGTTCTTCTTTTGACTTTTCCCAGTTAGGGGTCGCCACAGCAGAACTCCAGTTCACTAATGGTTGGCAGCAGAACTCCAGCCCACTAATGATTGGCAGTAGATTTTTTAAGGGTGCCGAGGTGCCAGCTTGCTGCCCAACCTTCAACAAAGACATGCTCATTCTACACATGCCTTTCAAATGCCACTCGACTGCGGGGAAGACATGCAGACTCTACACAGAAGGCACTCCAGCCAAGAATTGAACAGGAGAACCTCTTGCTGTGAGGCAACAACGCTACTGCTGCACCACCACGGCTTTTACAAAAAAAAACTTGTAAAAATTGGTATTTTACATAGACAGAGTATGCATCCACAACACATTCCTAGGAATGTCTTGAAAGAACAGCTTCTTGGATATGCTAGGCTCAATTCTAATGAATAATGTATGGTATCTGCATTTAATGAGCTAGTAAAAGATTTTAGCAGCAGAGGCTATAAACAGCATGAGGTAAATGTTGCATGACAAGGGGCTCTATCTACAAGGAATACTCTGTCCAGAACATATATTTTGTCATTATGACCCAGAGGCTAATTAAACTGGGGTGCCACAAGGAGACCATCTGAGAATGAGCATTACTTTTTCCAATGATATTAGTTCTGTTTATGACATTATTAAAAAACCTCTGGCATGTTCTTACATGTGATGAAGGAAATAAAAGTATTTTAGGTAAGGGTCCTAAATTGTCTTTTTGAGGAAAATGTTGTGTTATAAAGCAGTCCATAAGACACCAGTGCTCACCAACATGGTAGGTACTCATCCTTGTAAAGACTGCACATTGTGTCAGTTTATTGAAATTACTGACAGGTTTGAGCATCCTGAGACCAAGCATGTCTACAAATTTAACTCTTTTGCAAACTGCAAGAGCTGTAATCTTGTGTATTTAGAAAGCTGCACTGTATGTAAATGTTTCTATGTTGTTAAAGCTAATAGAGCACTGAACGAACATATACGTGAACACATTTATGATGTACCTAGAAATGATAAAAGGAATGCACTGTCATAACATATTCTGGCCACTGAAAATACTCAGAAGTTTCAGTTTCATGTTTTACAACTTCTTAATGTCACATCAGAGGTGGTGATCTTAAAACAAAAACAGAATGTATTGAGACTAAATGGATCTTAGAACTACAAAGTGACAAAGGGAAGGGTTTAAATGACTATGTTTCATTAAGACCACTGCTTAGGTCACGTGACCTTAACAGGTAGTTCTGAAGCTTTGTGTATTTGAGTAGCATTCTGTGCTTGTTTTATTAGCTCTGAAGAAGTCCTTTTTCCTGTTTTTTTTTTTTTTTAACAAACATTTTTTATGTTGTTTTATTAAACCCTGGAACTGTGACTTTATTGGATTCTGTCATGCTGACTTGTTATTATTTCATTTGGATCTGAAGCGAAAGTTGCTGAAATTTCAGACAAGGTCAGAGGGAACAGATAATGGTTTTTCAAGCAAATGTGCAAGAAAGGTGATTGTAAAGTGAAGATTTGGAAGAAGCAAGAAGAAATAAGAATGTCCAGTGAAGAGATGGATGAATTATGCAGTAGTAGACCTGCAACAGTCAGATATGACTTCTGAAGATGGAAGGAGAGTGGCAGTGAACTGAGAAAGGGGTGACAGCTGGCGCAACACCCTGATCTCATGAGGAGAAAATGAGAGGGTTGACGATTATTTTTATAGGTTAGGACTAGGCTAACTGCCTTTGTGAGCCATTTTAAGCCTAGCCAATTATCCCCTGTGAGATTCAAACCCTGTACCTTGGGTTGGTAAGGCAAATACCTTAACCATTAAGCCACCCTCCCTTGTCATGAATGTGATATGTCATTGTTAATTAGTTTAGTAATAATGAATGTAATGGCTTTACTGATAATGTTTATTAGACTAATATGCCTATAGTTATTGTGGGCTATTATGGGACCACCTTTCTGAAGAAACCTTACTGTGGGCAGTTTTTTAAGTCACACATGAGGAGCTTGTGAACAGACCAAGACTAAAGGATTTAAACATGTTTTCGACATGACATGCTTTATACTTAAAATAGCCAGCCTGGAATATTGTTGGGACTCATGAAACTAATGCTTTTGGGTTTGGAGAGTGTGGAGTTGACATGAACTCAAAGGTGGCTCCAGGTGTGACAATAAACAGAAAAGTTAAAGGAGCAATGAGTACTTAGGAACATAACATTTGATCTCTTTTCAAGATCATTGACATGATACTGACAAATAAAACAGTCTTAATCCAGAAGACAACCCAACCAGTCCAATGAATTAGCTTACTAACCATGAAGTTCCTATCTCAAAAAATGTTTGGTCTTATAATTGCCTGAACTAATTCTTCCAACTAACGTTATCAACATATCAGAATTGATAAGGGTAGTTATCGTACATGTGTGCCTATGGCAAATATGAAAGAAGGGATGTTCTTTTATAAAACCCCCAATACAAAAAATGATAAACTCTTCAATACCCTCTCCTACTAGAATTGAAATTGCTGTAAAAACACTATCTGAATTTTTGAGTGGATAAATGAAGCAATGAGTTATGTAGAAATACAGAAAACCATCTTGGATATGGAGAAGATGGAATTCCAGACTATGTCCATAAAATGCTCATCCTCTTTCAGTGGAATTGCTTGTGGACTTAAAGAATTCTAGACACATAGTCACCAGGATTTGCAAGAAATAAATAAAACATCTCATGTTCCTGGTATCAAGTTGGAGTATTTAACAAAAATCCTTTGTTGCTTCGTGTATTTTTTGTTCAAATGTAATTTTCTGATTTATTTAGTTCAACAAATGAATCACAATGTGATTGTTCAAGGGCTACTTTAACTTAAAATGGAAAGCTCAGAAGCTTTAGAGTGGATTTGATGACGAGTCAGCCCTTCAATACACTTGAGTTTGCCTCTCAATAGTGCCTCTAGCAGAAATATATGCAGGCCCTGTTCCTATTTATTAATATCAAAGTAATCAGGGCTGTAACAGATAGTTTAGCTGGTATTTTGTAGAATGAATTTCCCTTTAAAGGATTATATTTCTGAGTGAATAATAGAAATGATTTTTTTCTCTTTCAGTGCATTTTAAATGTCAAGAGCTGATTACAACAATGCACATAAATAAAACACTAGCTTTTGATTAGAGAAGGGCAACCTCTCCTTTAACCATCTGCATTTATACTGAAAAGGCATCTTTATTTTAAATTTTATTTACCAATTAAAATCTTAGAGAAGGTAATAGGGAACTAAAAGAGAGGGATCCTTGTTCCATACTGTTTTACTTTTTGCATTCTTCATAACTTACAATGAGGTCTATCTCTTCTCTAGGCAGGTAATACATGGAATTAATGTTTGTAGACTTTTAACTGGAATCAGAAACTGCTATGCATATATTTCTTGTGCTTATGATTTTACCACTAATGATTGCTATGGTCATTAAATAGAGTCTAGTACATACACAAAGTATGCCATGCATTAAAGCAGAGTGCTATGATAAGATAACAATTACATAAACCAATGATTAAGGTTAGAATCTGCAAACTAATATGTTACCATTCTTAAATATCTCATTATACCAATCCACTTTTACAGTCCAGGATGATCTCTTGGTGCCCTAGCAATGACGATAATGGTAAAATTATAAATAAATATCTTAATTTCATTGAAGTACTGCAGAAAAACAAAACATGACTGACAAAGTAAATATATGATCCACCTAGCTCACAATCAGCAACACATTGCAAATCTTTCCTAATAAATTTGGACAATTTTGTTGACATAAAAATGCAGTTACTAATGTATTAACAGCAAAATCTGGATGGTTTACTTAGAGATCCTGATAGGATGCCTATGTAACAACTGGAAAATTAATTCATAACCTACCCTTGTTTGAATTGTAAAATTTCTAATCTTCAAGCATGCACTTAAGTTAAATACAAAAGATAGCAACCATAACTAGGCAATGACTCCTGCTTTCTTTGCAACTTCTTGATTAAACGTTAATTATAGTCATGATTAGAATGACAATAATATGTTCTTTTTGTTCATGCCAGCTAGAACTGAAGCTCTTGTGTGATAACAGGTTTTTGAAAAGATTTTGGTACAACTACTGAATTATGCTTAGCAAAGTTCAGTGTGTTCAACAAACTGAGCACTTTTATTGAACAGATATTAATGAGCACTGCAGACTGAGTTTTATATAGTTAATTTATTGTATACAGTTTTGTAATTTGTCAAAGACAGGTTATAATGAAGTGATATTACTGTACCAATATGCAAAAAGTTGCACTTACCCCAGGATTCAAAAAGCTCAATGCAAGAATAAAACTATTCTTGCATGGAGTGGTTCATGTCCATTTAGAATAGCAGCATGCCTTGCATATGCATGAAGGTGCGCTACTATTTAATCTGAATGGACACGAACCAGGATCGAGCGCAGGGGGCATGTGTCAGCAGTGCCTGCACATGTAACACACCCTCTTCACTCAGAAAGTGCCGTACAGCATTTTGTGATACAGATGTGTCAATTTATATAATATTAGAGCCTGGCTTTAATATTATATAGTAAACGAGTATCCACAGACACTGAAATGTAAGTAGTTAACATTTCAGTGTCCACAGACACTGGAAAAAAAACACAAACACCTAGAAGGCAGCAGCCTTCACGTGCACAGCCCCAAATGTATGCACTCTTGCCCTACATGCATGGAAGCAGTAGGGCAAGAGAAAAGCAATAAAAAATAAAAAAACATTTTTTTTCACCAAATAAATCCAAAATTTAAGCAGTGCACAGCTTGTTTAAATGGCGTGCCACTATGCTTAGCCTGGCTGAAATCCTGAAGATGACAGACAAGTGCTACTGTGATAGAAAACATCATCAAGCTGCTGTAGCATAGTGGTACTGCCATGGTATAACATATAGAACATGTTCAGTTTAAATCCCCTCTCTGCCAAATTATTTAATAAACTTTTAAGGAATTTGAATGATAGATGTCAATCATATAGCTCACGTATAGCACAGTATGGGTGGGAACATGTAAAATATAAATGTAAAAAATAATTTATACATTTAATGAAAAAAATAGATTTAAGCAATACTTTGCTAGTGTAAGCATTGCTTACCTGCTTTCAGCTCTGCTTAGCTAGTGTAAGCATTGCTATGCGGATTTGCATGGAGCTAACATAGTTTAGCATATTGAAACTGGCCAAACGAGAAAAAGTGCAGGACAACTGCCCTATTTAAACTGCACAGGTGGGAATGCAGTCATAACCATTTGGGATTGCTCACAGCAGGACCAAAATGTCTGGCATTGTTGAAGGTGTTCACTTCTGAGTGCAACATTGGGGCATCCAGGAGTCCAGGGTCATGGTTGGGCTCCTAGTTAAAAACCATGATGGCAGGGTGCTGCAGGGCCAGTACCAGGGATCGCAGTACAAAGCGGAGGCCTGGGACCAGCTTGCACATGATCTCACCAATGCCACTGGCATACCCCGGACTGATGAGTAGGTACATCACCACCATAATGACCTGAAGTAGAGGTGGAGTGGACTCTTGGACCAGTGGATCCAAGAAGCCAGAGTGCAGGATGTCTCACCTGTCTGTAAGTAGGTAGTCTTATGTATCTCTAAGTATGGAAAAAGTTCAACTTGTGACTGTGCAGGTGTGATCAATGTGTGATGTCTCCCCATACAGCTGCTGCAGAGAGGTCCCAGAATGTTGAAGATCATGCCCAGTGACTGGCCCGGCTGCATCAGCAGTATGGTGAGTGCAGAATACCCCCTACTATTATTTTATTTATTTATTTATTTGTAGTTTGATTACTGCAGAAGTCCACTGGGCCAAATTGACACATTTTCAGTGGAGGCCCGGGGAGAAAAGCTCCAAGATGCATTATACAATTTAGATACAACTGATAGTTAATATTAAAGATAATATTATGCATTCAATATCATGCATAGTTAACAAATTCATTAAGCTTGAAGATAGGGATCATACAGTTTCATTTGAGGAAAACAGATATGTGTTAGGTGTGGAAACAGTTCACATACAAACCTTTTAAGAAAATGTAAATACACTTTACATACACACATCGACAGTAGAATGCTATTTACAATATTTACAAGGTTGGGCTGTGTGAGTATAACTGTAGGACTTGTTAAGAGCTTAGAGAGAAGCTATAGAAATTGTTGAGAGCTTAGATAGGCTCATAGGAAGATAACTATAAGAGTTGTAGAACTAGGGAACCAGAGCGAGAAACCCCTTGGATTAGGTTGGGTGAAGGCAGGTACCAAAAACGGACTTGCTCGACGAAAGTTTAATAAAAGGCAAATAAATCCACAAAAACGAATGTCAGATAATGTCAGATAAGCGCTTTCCTTTGGCTCCTGCCAAACTTTTTCAAACAGTTTACACATCACTTCCTGTTGATTAAATAATCTTTATCTGTGATGTAAGTAATTAAAACCATTCAAAATGTTAAAGAGGCAGCATACTTGCGTAAATAAAAAACCTTTAAAAGTAATGCAATCAAAGCAATTTTTTTGCAATCAAAACAATTTTTTGTATACGACATGGATGGTGAATGAAACATGTAAAAAGCATGTGCATGTGTGTGCAATAACTGCATGTGTAGTTAGTAAGAGAGATTGTTACATAGTTTTTTTATTTTTTATATATGTCCTCTCCACTAGCTTTTGTTTTTAAATTAAAATTTTAACTTTATACATAACAATTAAACATTTATTATGTAAGTTGAATAAGTTGATTTTTGATTTTTATTTATTTTTATTACCATTTATTTATTTATTATTATTTTTTTTTTATTTTATTTTATTTATATTTTTTTTGATCTTATATATTTGGATTTGATTACATTATCTTCTCTCGCCCATCACTTTTGCGCATTTTTTTTTTACATTTTTTTTTGCATTTTGCATATACACACACACATTAATATACATTTATCATGCACAATATTTTTTGCTTTATTATTTAATAAACAGATATTGATATTATTTTTACAATAAAAGTTGTGTGTAAGAAATTGACAAGAAGTTTGCTAGGAAGGCAGAAATAAACTACTCTATCATCCACATTATCGATTTTGTGGATTTTATTTATTCTTATTATTTAAGATCCGAGCAAGTCCGTCCTTTGTTATCTTTGTTTTTTAGTTGTTTTCACTCTTTTGTTCTGGATTTGGTGAGGTACATTTTAGTTTTTGAAGTGTTTTTTTGAGTGTGGTGGGGTTAGAAGTTTTCTGGAGTTGAAGGGTTCTTTGGTTAGTGAGGAGAAGAGAATTTTTTTTGGTCAGCAGAATGTTTAGGTTTATTGATAGTAATTAAGTTCTGATTTTCAGATCTGAGAGCTCTGTTGGGTGTATAAGGGGGAAGGATGTTAGTTAGAGTTGGACATTTTGTTGGGTGAAATATGAGTCTATGTGCAGTAGCGAGTTGGAGATAGTCTAGGTAGTTTGGGAATTCAAGCCAATTCAGGGATTGTAGGGTTAGGCAGTGATGGGTAGTATATTTAGATTTAGAGGCACATTTACAGATTTTGTTGTAGCAGTTTTCTAGTTTAGAGGTGATAGAGGAGGACAAGTTGGTTCGGAGAGGGGGTCCATATAATAAGGAAGGAAGAAGATAAGTCGAGGCCTGGGTTTGCCTGGTAGAGTTAGAAATAAAGAGATTATTCCTATACAGCATGCCTAACTTTGGGTGGGTTTTCTTCATATTTTGATGAATATGAATATCAAACTTGATGTGTTCATCTACAGTAATGCCAAATAGTTTTACAGAGGGGACTACTTCTATAGGTGAGTTGGTTTGACTACAGATTTTGAAGTTGTTTTTATCGTAGGAGAGGGTCTTTGTGGGAGGGAATAGTAGAATCTTTGATCTATTTGCATTGAGAGAGACGTGGTTTTGGCGCATCCAGTTTCAGTTGTTGAGAAGGCACTTTGGGTTTTAGTCAGTAATTCAGAGAGGTTTGAGGCAGAGCAGACTAAGGTTGAATCATCTGCATATTGAATGATTTTAGCATCAGGAATAGCAGTGCAAAAGTTATTGATGAAGATGTGCCCAAGGAGGGATCCCTGTGGTATGCCAGGTGGGGTAGGTAGGAAGGAAGAGATGGAGTTCTTCAATTTGACTGCCAGTGATCTGTCTGATAGATAGCTGGAGAATCAGGATAAAGCATTATGTGAGAGATTAAGGTTTGAGAGATGACAGAGAAGGTGCTTGTGGGAAACAGTATCAAAGGCTTCAGACAGATCGAGTAAAACAGTAGAAACTAAGTGTCCTGAATCTCAGGCTTGATTGTAAGTTTCTAGGAAAGAGAGTAGAGCGGTTATTATAGGTTCATAGGTTCATAGGTTCATACTAGGCTATCTGCCCAAGGGCATTTATAAGCCTAGCCCATAGTTATGTGGCTTTCGCCACCCCTTTAGTTTGAATAAAAACTATGCCTATCATTTTGCTGTGCCTCTGTCAAGCAGTGACACTGAAGTAATCCCTGGGGTATATCTGCAAGCTCCCATTGTGCTATGGCCTAGATGGACGCCATGCTGAGTAGGAGTGAGAAGATTGTTTTGGGTCAGGAAAGGCATAAGTTGGAGATGGGTGCATTTTTCTAGGATTTTGGAGATTGGTGAGAGCAAAGCAATGGGGCGAAAGTTTGAGATGCTGGTATTTTTGCCTCCTTTATGAGGAGGAAGAATATAAGCTGAGCACCAGAGTTTGGGGACATATGATTCTTTTATGGATCGGTGGATAATGATGCTGATTGGGAGAGCATTTTAGGAAGAAAGAGGGAATATTATTGGGAGTGTTAGAGCAAGGTTTAAGTTTGGAGAAAAGTTTTTTTATAAAGTTAGTGGAGATGGGTTTGAGTTCAAACAGATGAGGTGAGTTAGAAGGGGAGAGTGTAGAGCATTTGGGTTATTATTGGGAAATGTTTTGGTGAGGGCAATAATAGTGTCCATGAAAAATGAGTAAAATTCAGAGTCTAGTTCGAGGTCAGATTTACTTGGGCAGGACAGGGATTATTCTTGGAGCCTGGATTGAGGAGTGAGTTGATTGAGTTCCAGAATTTTTGGGGGGGGTTTATTGCTATTGGGCTGAAATTTGATCTAGTAAGATTTTTTTGTCTTTGGTGATTAGTTGTTTTGCACTGTTGCAGAGCTATTTATATTGGAGCAAGGTATTGGCCAGTTTATTGTTTTGGTAAAGCTTTCATAGTTTGTCTCTGCAGTGCATAATCTATTTTGTTCCTTTGGATAGCCGAGGAGCAGTTTTAGTTTTTATCCTTTTGTTTCTTAGTGGGGCTAGTGAGTTTAAGGTATCAAGGAAGACAGAGTTGAAGTATTCTATAGCCTTGACAAGAGGAAGTATGTTTAGAATTTGCCAGTTCATTTGTTTGAAAGTATTTCAGAAAGTAGTTGGGTTGAAGCTACTGAGTTTACGAGTTTGAATGTATTGATGCTGGTGTGGGGAGGAATTAGTTGAGCGATGCATGAAAGCTGGGAGGTAGTCACTAAAGGTATCAGGAATTGTGCCAGAATTGGTTATTTTTTTTGGATCTGAGACTAGGATCCAATCTATAGTGGATCCGGGAGGGTTTATTTTGTTAGGTCGAGTGATGGAGAGGATTATTTGAGTGAAGTTATAGAGGTTAATGGATAGGGAGGGAGAGGGTCAATTGATTTTATTCCAATCAATATTCACATCACCAAGGATATAAGTTTCATAGTTAATTTCAATAGAGGGCCATAGGAAAATATTTTCGAGTGTAGAGATATTGTCACCAGGTGAGATATATAGGGCAGTGATGGAGATATTTTTATGTTTATTTAGCTTTAGAATTCCAGCAGTTAGTTCAGTATTCTGGAATTGAGGAATTGGAATTTGGAGGGGAATTAAGGTAAGAAGGTTGGAGTAGACTAGGGCAGTGCCTCCACCTTTTTTATTTAGAAGGCCATTTCTGAGACAATAAAATCCTGGGGGCAGAATCTCAGAGTCAGAGATAAAGGGCTTAGGCCAGGTTTCGGAGATGGCTAAGATATCTGGTTGGTTATGGCTTAACCAAGCTTGAAATTGGTGTACTTTGTTGTTTAGACTTTGTGCATTAATTGTAAAAATCTTTAGGGTGTTGAGATAGGAGGAAGAGTGTAAGGGATGTGTGTTGTTAATAAAGGATGTAGGACCAGGGTTAGGATGGATATCACCAGCTTGGACTAGGTTGCTGAAGGAGATATCCTTTAGCCATATTGGTCTGCCAGGCATGAATTTTGGTAGATTGTAGATTGGATCAGGTGACAGTGTCTTGAATTTAGAGGAGAAGAGTTTAAGGTGGAATAGGTGCAGAGGGTTGGGCTGAATGAGTGAAGAGGATATAGAGTGGAAATGGGAGTAAGAGTGAGGGAGAAGGTGGGTTTGTATGGTAGTTGCCTTTGTAGGTGGTATTGGACAAGCATAGGTGGAATATGAGGTAGCATGGTATAAGGGAATTAGGAACAGAAAGAGGAGGTTGGGGAAGTGGAGGGTGTGATAACTTTAGGAGAGCATGTTGGAGTAAAGAGAGAGTGGTATGAGTGGTTAGAAAAATAGAGAAGGCTAAGTAGAAGGTAGGGGTTAAAAAGTGATAGAGGTATTCTAGAGATTTAAGGAAAGATGAGTGGACTATAATTATTGGGTGGAGCACAGATTATAGAGTTAAAGAAAGATGGCTATAGGTGGGAGGAGTAATGAGGGGGAGCTGGTATTGGTTAATTAGGCTGAGAGGGTGGGGTAAGATAGGAATAAAGCTAGGAGTACTGGGGGTGGGTGGGAATTAAAGGCAGGGTAGGGGAGCTGAGTGAGCCCGTATGACTCACGGAGCGGGATAGAGCACTAGAGGAGAGTATGGCAGAAAAAGTATCAGCAAAGAGCAGTTTGAAGGCTGTAGATGGAAGGTATGAGCTAAATATTTCCACCAGTAAGAAATCAAAATTATAATAATGGTAGCACTACCTGTATATATAATTGTGCTGTAAAAATCAGGAATAAATGCCTCTGTCAGGCTACCAGTTTTACAATGGAGTATTCCCAGCTGCTGTGTAATACAGATATCAGTAGCAAACAAGGTACAATATGCAGGAAAGGAATATTAGAATATGTATGACTGTGTCTGAATGAACCTAACAGTTAGAAATGAAAAGCATTCCCCTGTGCAGATCATGCAGGAATAGTAATTGTGGATTTCTGACTTGTACACAGATATGTGTGTCAAAACTAATAAAGGTGATCCCAAACACTGGTTCATCTCACTTATAGTTTCATAGTTTCATAGTTTAGTACTAGGCTATCTGCCCTGGGGCATTTGTAAGCCTAGCCATAGTGATGTGGCTTTTGCCACCCCATGAAATGGTACAAAAATATACAGAATAAATTTAGAATACTGTGCCTCTGTCTAGTAGTGACACAATGAAGGTCCCCTTATATAATAGAATTAGTTTACTGTGCCCCTGTCTAGCAGTGACACAGATGTGACCCATGGGGTAAACTTACGATCTCCCATCCACTCATCAAGATTTCTCTTGAAGAGAGTCAGTGACGGCTCTGCCTAATATGAACTGGGATCTTGTTCCAAAGCATGGGAAGCCTCTGGGTTATGAATCTATCCCTCCAGCATGTCCTATTCATACTTGTGCCGAGGTTTAAGTCTTTAGCTCTCGTGGTCCTGATGGATTTGGATTTTTTGAGGTGGAGCATGTCCATCAGATCCTGATTGGACATGGCCTTGTACGTCAGGCAGAGATCACCTCTGAGCAGGCGGTATGCTACTGAATAGAGATGAAGTTTCTTTAGTCTGGCAGAATAAGACATATGTTGGAGACCCTTGATCCTCTTGGTGAGGTACTTTTGTGGTCTCTCCAGCTGTTGCAAATGCCAGGTGAGGTAGATACCAAATGGGGCATTGTACTCAATCATGGGTCTGATGAGGGAGGAGTATAGGGGTACAATGACATCCTTGGATCTGGATGTGAATCCCTCCATGATGAGGTGTGCAAGGTAGAATGTTTTTCTAACCACTTTGGCAACGTGGGTGTCAAATGAGAGGTCGCTGTCAACTTGGGTCCCTAGGTCTCTGATTACTTTTTCCGTAATCATTGGGTTGCTGTCTATGTGATAATTTGTGGGTACTTTGTTTTTCCCAAAGGGGATGACTATACATTTTTTGGCATTTAGTTTAAGGCCGTGACTCCGGCACCAGTTGTCCGTTTCTGTGAGGCCTTTTTGTAGGATGTATGTGTCTGCTGGTGTATCGACTATGGCGCCTAGTTTGCAGTCATCTGCGAACTTTGTCAGCCACAACCCTCCCATGTTTGCTTTAACAACTGAGAAATAAATGCCGAACAAGAGGGGTCCCAGGACAGACCCCTGTGGGACACCACTTGTGACTGGCTTTGAGTCTGACATTGCTCCAGCGATTTTAACTTTATGGGTTCTGTCCTTTAGCCAGTTTGCAACCCATCTAGTGACATAAGGGTTTACGTTTAAGCTGTTGAGCTTATCTATGATGCCTGAGTGGGGTATTGTGTCGAAGGCCTTAGCCAAGTCCAGGTAGGCTGTATGGACTGCTTTGCTCTCATCAATGGCTCTAGTGACTGTTTCGAAAAAGTCAACCAGGTTCAAAAGGCAGGATCTGCCCTTTACAAAGCCGAACTGGGTGGAGTCAAGTGTCTGTAGGTCCCCTATGTCTCTGTTTATGAGTTCCATAATGATTCTTTCCATAGCTTTGCAGACCAGGCTGGTTAAGCTTATGGGGCGGTAGTTCCCAGGGTCTGTAGAGGTACCCCCTTTGTGGAGTGGGACCACTGTTGCTGTACGCCAGTATTCAGGTACATATCCTGTAGTAAGGCTAAAGGTTAAATAGCATTTTTATGTGCGGGTTTAGCTCCTCTTGGAGTTCATGTAGCACGCAACCTGGGATACCGTCAGGTCCCATTGATGCTGTGTTTTTAGCTTTGTTGAGGGCGGTTCTCACTTGGACATCTGAGATGACAGGGAGATTACATTCACTTGTACCCAAAAAATAGAAATGTGTATGTCCTGCAAAATACATTAACTGAGGTGAACTGATTTAGCACTGCTTGTCTGCATACTTTAGAATGGACATGTCAAATAACTGAAAAAAGCTATAGTACATATTTACATCAGAATGTGTTTTACTTGTTTGTCTGCCAGCATTGTCCTGAATTAATCTTTCAATTTTAGCTGTATGTAGCTGAGAATGTAATGAAAAATGCATAAGGCTAACAGGTGCAGACTTAAAACCTACACTGTCTACTTAGGAATCTAAACTGCAGTATGTTTTTGTAAAACAGTCAAATATACAATCCAGCTAATGTGCACGTTTCACAAAGAGTGACACCAATGTCTGTTGTGTATGCATAATTTGTATTGAAAATGGGAAACAAATAATGCAACATGTAATAATAAAAGTACTGTGCACAAAAATATGTACTAGATAGAAATGTCACAAACAGCACACACCTGCCCAGTAGCTCAGTCTGATAAGGACTAGGCCTGTAGCTCAATTTTGCACACACACACCACGGTTCAAATCCAGGGACTGCCACTAACATCTCAGTATGGTTTTACAGTTGTAAACTGCAATCTGAATAGAAATAATAATGTACTGTAACACATGCATTTTCCATTCAGGCCACAATGATAAAGAAATCTGAATAGAAATACTAGTATGATGTGTATAACTATGAAAGGTGTACAAATGCTTGTTGATCAGTCCCAGTACTACAAATAAATGCAAGCTAGACATCCACACTCTGCAGTCTGGCCCAGATAAGCCCCTCAAGTGTCACGCTGTCATGGATAGTTTCCCCAGTTGCCAAGAAACCTGCACACAGAGAATGTCACAGTAGATGTATGTGAAAGGCACAACACACACTCCAAAGCCTGCAACTAATATGTGAATCTGAAATATGTGTAGAAACAGCAATGTAATGTGCACACAGTTCATATGCACAGGCACACAGGTAAATAAATGAGTATAGAAACAGTTATGATGTGTATACCTAAAATAAAGGTACAATTGCTCTGTTGATATCTACAGCTGTTTGTGTGCTGTAACAGCCACATGACCCAGGTAGAGTGTAAGTGTGGTCATAATGTAGAGTAGTGAATAGTAGTGTACTGACAAATATACTTGATAGCAGTTGTCAATTGAATCTGTTCCCTTCCCCACCACTCAACTGATCCAACCATCACACTGAAACCAACATGGGTATGTTCTTAAACAAACCTCTACTGTTGGGACCATTGTTCCATTTGGTTTATCATTGTTTAAACTGTGTGCATACTAATATTCCTTGTTGAATAATCATTTTATTGCCTGCCTGACATACCACTAACTGGCATGCTGTTGCAACCCTGAATGCCATTCCATAT
>NC_056739.1:936542334-936567334 GCF_019279795.1 Protopterus annectens | reverse complement strand
TTCTTTTTTTATTTAATAATAAATATTTTGATTTAGATTTGTTGAAGGAGAGTCCTGAGATTTTTTGGAAATTTGTTGTTATTGTATCCACTTCACCTAACACTTCCTTAGAACTGGGTAAGGTAAGTAAGACATCATCAGCAAACATCATTATTTTAGAAATATATTGGTCATATAGAGTGATATTTATGAAGCTGGAAATTGATGGTGTAATGATGAATGTTGTTAGTGCATATGCTCCACAAGTTGGGTGTGTGATGGATGAGAAAGAAACATTTTGGAGTGAGTTGGATGAAGTGGTGGTGACTGTACCCAAGGGTGAGAGAGTGGTGATTGGAGCAGATTTCAATGGGCATGCTGGTGAAGGGAACAGAGGGGATGAGGAAGTGATGGGTAGGTATGGGGTTAAGCAAAGGAATGCAGAAGGTCATATGGTAGTGGATTTTGCGAAAAGGATGGACATGGCTGTGATGAATACATATTTTAACAAGAGGGAGGAGCATAGAGTGACATACAAGAGTGGAGGAAGATGCACACAGGTGAATTATATCTTATGTAGAAGGGCCAGTCTGAAGGAGATTGGAGACTGTAAAGTGGTGGCAGGGGAAAGTGTAGTTAGGCAGCATGGGATGGTGGTTTGTAGGATGACATTGGTGATCAAGAAGAGGAGGATGAGTGGGAGGGCGGCACCAAGGATCAAATGGTGGAAATTGAAAAAGAGGAATTGTGAGGTGATGTTCAGGAAAGAGTTAAGACAGGCACTAGGTGGCAGTGAAGAGTTACCAAATAGCTGGGTAGCTACAGCAGAGCTAGTAAGAGAGATGGCTAGAAGGGTGCTTGGTGTGACATTTGGAAAGAGGAAGGAGGACAAGGAGACCTGGTGTTGGAATGAAGAAGTACAGAAGAGTATACAGAGAAAGAGGTTGGCGAAGAAGAAGTTAGGATTGTCAAAGAGATGAAGAAAGTAGACAAGAGTATAAGAAGATGAGGTGCATGGCAAAGAGAGAGGTGGCGAAGGCTAAGGATAAGGCGTATGAAGAGTTGTATAAAAGGTTGGACACTAAGGAGGGAGAAAAGGACCTGTACCAATTGGCTAGACAGAGGGACCAAGCTAGTAAAGATGTGCAGCAGGTAAGGGTGATAAAGGATAATGAGGGAAACGTACTCACAAGCGAAGAGAGTGTGTTGAGCAGATGGAAAGAGTACTTTGAGGGGTTGATGAATGAAGAGAATGACAGGGAGAGAAGGTTGGATGATGTGCAGATAGTGAATCATGAAGTGTAGTGGATTAGCAAGGAGGAAGTAAGGATAGCTATGAAGAGGATGAAGAACGGAAAGGCTATTGGTCCAGATGACATACCTGTGGAAGCATGGAGGTGTTTAGGTGAAATGGCAATGGAGTTTTTAACTAGATTGTTTAATGAAATCTTGGAAAGTGAGAGGATGCCTGAGGAATGGAGAAAAAGTGTTTTGGTACCGATTTTTAAGAATAAGGGTGATGTGCAGAGCTGTAGTAACTACAGTGGGATTAAACTGATCAGTCACAGCATGAAGTTAAGGGAAAGAGTAGTGGAAGCTAGGTTAAGAAGGGAGGTGATGATTAGTGATCAGCAGTATGGTTTCATGCCAGGGAAGAGCACTACAGATGTGATGTTTGCTCTGAGAGTGTTGATGGAGAAGTACGGAGAAGGTCAGAAGGAGTTACATTTTGTCTTTGTGGATTTAGAGAAAGCATATGACAGGGTGCCTAGAGAGGAGTTGTGGTATTGTATGAGGAAGTCGGGAGTGTCAGAGAAGTATGTAAGAGTGGTACAGGATATGTACGAGGGTAGTGTCACAGCGGTGAGGTCTGCGGTGGGAGTGATGGATGCGTTTAAGGTGGAGGTGGGATTACATCAAGGATCAGCTCTGAGCCCTTTCTTATTTGCAATGGTGATGGACAGGTTGACAGATGAGATCAGACAGGAGTCCCAGTGGACTATGATGTTTGCAGATGACATTGTGATCTGTAATGATAGTAGGGAACAGGTGGAGGAGACCCTGGAGAGGTGGAGATATGCTCTAGAGAGAAAAGGAATGAAGGTCAGCAGGATTAAGACAGAATATATGTGTGTGAATGAGAGGGAGGACAGAGGAATGGTGAGGATGCAGGGAGTAGAGGTGGTGAAGGAGAATGAGTTTAAGTACTTTGGATCAACAGTTCAGAGTAATGGTGAGTGTGGAAGAGAGGTGAAGAAGAGAGTACAGGCAGGATGGAGTGGGTGGAGTAGAGTGTCAGGAGTGATTTGTGACAGACGAGTACCAGTAAGAGTGAAAGGGAAGGTCTACAAGAGGGTAGTGAGACCAGCTATGTTATACGGGTTGGAGACAGTGGCACTGACAAAAAGGCAGGAATCAGAGCTTGACGTGGCAGAGTTGAAGATGTTAAGATTTGCACTGGGTGTGAAGAGGATGGACAGGATTAGGAATAAGTATATTAGAGGGTCAGCCCAGGTTGGAAGGTTTGGAGACAAAGCCAGAGAGGCAAGATTACATTGGTTTGGACATGCGCTGAGGAGGGATGCAGAGTATATTGGGACAAAGATGCTAAGGATGAAGCTGCCAGGTAACAGGAAAAGAGGAAGGCCTAAGATAAGGTTTATGGATGTAGGGAGAGAGGACATGCAGGCGGTTGGTGTGACAGAGCAAGATGCAGAGGACAGGAAGAAATGGAAACAGTTGATCTGCTGTGGTGACCCCTAATGGGAGCAGCCGAAAGAAGAAGAAGATTGGTCATATATATTTATACCTCTTATCTTTGGGTTATTACGTATTAAAATGGCAAGTATTTCTATGGCCAGAGCAAATAGGACAGGGGACACGGGACATCCTTTTCTTTTACCTCTAGTGGTTTGGATTGCTTTGGAAGTAAAGGGACGTAATTTGACATATGCTATATTATTTTCATAGATTTTCTTTATCATTGTTATAAAAAAAGTGGGAAGATCAAATAACTGTAAGACTTTAAATAAATAAC
This sequence comes from Protopterus annectens, assembly GCF_019279795.1. NCBI lineage: Eukaryota > Metazoa > Chordata > Ceratodontiformes > Protopteridae > Protopterus > Protopterus annectens. Next base: position 936,564,318 of record NC_056739.1, on the reverse strand, counting down.
CCCAATTTAAGGAGTCAAAGGTCTTTTGAATATCTATACCTATTATCAATGCTTAATTGTTTCCTCTATTGAGGTAATCTATCAGAGTTAAAATGTTTCAATATTATCCTGTGTATGCCTGTTATGTATGAAACCAGTTTGGTCTTCATTAATTATTTTAGATATGGGTATTTTCAATCTACTGACCATAACTGACATAAATAATTTATAATTATTATTCAACAAAGAAATTGGTCTATATGAGTTGCAATGATTAGGGTCCTTATTCTCTTTTAATATAGGGGAAATTAGAGAATATCTCCAAGAAGGAGGAATATTTGCTAATGTTTGAACTTCAAGAAAGGTTTTATGTAGGAGAGAGATTATAGAAGAAATGAACAATCTATACATTTTGATAATTAAGCCATCTATTCCAGGTGCTTTATTAGACTTAAATCCTTTGATCCTATCTATAATTTCCTTTTAAGAAATAGGTTGTTGTAGGTTGTTGTAGATCTAACTTAAGTTCCTCAGGAATTCTTATGTTGGGAACTATATTCTCTAACTTATCACATCCATTTGTACTTATTTTATCTTTGTGATGCTCTGCATAATGATAACTAAAAGCGTCCAGAATGTCCCCTATGTCTGAGACTTGTTTTCTTTTCCCTTCCTGAAAGAGAGTCCCCCAAATTTACTAATCTACCATGCAGTACTAGACAGCAGCACACCATGCATAGTAATGAAGCCATGCTGCCCCAGCTCCCAGGCTTACACAGAGCGTGTATGAGTGCAGGAGGAGTGTCTGAGAGCAGAGCTCTCAGAATAAACATGTCCCTGCAATGTTGAACAGCAGAAAGTGGAAACAAATAAGCAAGATTGCTCATAGGTGTCCACATATCCCCACCAACAGTCCCCCATGTGTACAACAGCAACAGGACATAAAAATCAAAAGAAGAAACCCCTGTATTGTTTTCTAAAACTCAGAGTACATCTAACCGTATGTGCACGGGTGTGCCCATTGCTTAGCTATGGTTAAAGCAGCCTGAAAGGCTGAAGAGGATAACAAGGATGATATATGCAAATGAAGCATCTCAGCAATACTGTACTGGGAAGTGCTATCGCCTAACGAGCAGGCATTCCCAGTTCGAGTCCCAGTGCAGCACAGTCTATTTTACATGGCAAAGCATGGTATAAGCAATATTTGTATCCCAAAACCCACTAAATAACATATATTTATGAACTGGAGTACTGCAGGAAATGCACATGTGAAGAGTCAGAATCATAATGAATAAGGCAGCAGTAAGCAGATGTAAGCACAGATAAGCAGTAGTAATCATATGTAAGCATTAGTAAGTGTGTGCAAGTGTGTTTGCATGGGGTAAGCACTGCTTACACGGATTAAGCAAAGGAAATGCTAACTGGGTGTAAGAAACTGAGACCAGAAGTTAGCAGTGCTTACCTCTGTGCAAACCCACACAAACCCGCTTACAACTGCTTTAAAGTGCCTTAATCACTCTGTATCCAATGGCTGGTGTTCTGCCCAGCAACAAAATAAACAGTTTTTGCAGAGCTCGAACCCAGGACCATGCACACCATACACAAAATGATTTACTACTAAGCCATGCCAGATATGCATCAAGCATATGTTGTCAGAAACATAACCCCAGCCCAGTCATGCAGAAGTACAGAGAATGTATACCTACATCTAGATGTATGTTTGTGTGTGTAAATATATTACTATCTAAACAAATACAACATATCTATATATGTAATTACATATATATGTATATATATATATATATATATATATATATATATATATATATATCTCCAGAAATATATACATACATATACAAATGCATGAACATATATACATGCAAATGCCGACATCTACACATATATATGTCAACATCTATACATCCACATATGCACAGCAAGTTACATATATGTACGCAGATATATATATCTCCGTAGGTATATACGGACATAGGTATAAATATGTAAGCAAATATATATACCCGTATAGGTATATATGGCCAGACATCTGTAGATAGCAATGGTAGATTAACAGAAACATATATTTCCACATGCACTGTTAATGGGCTTGAGAGACCTCAAACAATATACATCTCGTACAAATTGGCATAGCCCCCATCCAAACAAGTCCGCCCTGCAATACCCTACCAAGCTCATTTTATTGTAAGTGTTTCATTTAAATAGGGATTTAAATTAGTCTCCTTTTATGTTTCACATGCTGATATCACATTCCCCTCTCCCCCACCCACTAGGTGGGCTGACCAGTAAACGCCCATCCAACCCAGGCCATCCTCGACCCATACATTTATTACCCACAGTTCCTCTCCCCCCTGCTGCACACACGCAGCCACCCTCCCTTCCCTGGTTACCTGCCCGTAACTACCACACCACCACACATTGCCCACTCTCCACTCCCCCCCCCTCGGGACCCATCCTGTATGTGGTCCCGACCCAAGTATCCTAGGTCTGACATGGGTCTACTTCACTCTGTCGAAGGCCGACAATATCAAAGTTGATATTGTTGGCACCAAAATGTCGAAAGCGAAAGTCATCGTGCGTGTAAATCGAAATCTCCGTAAGGGGAGATTTCCATTTATTGCAATGTAGTGCGATCTTAGAGTTGGTATATTTAAGTAGCGGAGGGTGTGGGGGGTGCATGGGGGCTTGCCCCCCTGCATAGAGCAATTTGTGTTGTGTTTGGGTGTTTTTTTTTTGTGTGTATGTTCGATGTTCGGGGGTTTCGACATTTTCATGTCGATTAATACGCTGTCGACAGTTTTAGTTTTCAACAGTGTAATATAAACGCTCTGCCACATGCTGTATCCATGCACATAGCCATAGGTACCTTTGCAGCTCTGTATTTCGATGAATGTTGAATACCATATATTTGGGTTGTCCCGCATGGGACAAATGTTGCCCTGGTACCAACAAAAGATTGCACATGTGACTTTGTTTACACTAACGGTTTCATTTGTAGGTATCGCAAAGTATATGTGGCACACAAGGTTGGCCGATATGCACACAAAACATAGTATCCAGCAATACCAGTCTACATTACGGGACATGTAGCTAAAAATGTAGATGTATGTGTGTGTGTGTGTGTATATATACCCATAATATATATATATATATATATATATATATATATATATATATATATATATATATATATATATATATATACATATATATACATACCCACATATAGATATATACATATGCAGACAACCATACATCCACATGTCGTTAGTTACATATACAGCAATATATATATATATATATATATATATATATATATATATATATATATATATATATATGCATACACACACATATATATGTATATATATATATATATATAGATATATATATATATATATATATATATATATAGATATATATATATATATATATATATATATATATATATATATATGTGTGTGTGTGTGTCTGTGTGTGTTTATACACAGATATATATATATATATATATATATATATATATATATATATATATATATATATATATATATATGATACAGCACATAAGAATGACATATGATCACAGGCCGTGCCATTGGGGGTGAGGGGCCCAATCAACATACGTGTAACGGGTACCATTACCCCCCCCCCCAGCCAGACAGGGAAAACATACAAACAAACACATAAACAAAGTAAACAATCCACTGCTCCCCACACCACAGGTAGGATACAACCAGTGCGGGGAACACTGTGGACCCACTAAGTCTAATCTTGAAACAGAGACAGGAACGTCCCTTGCGGGACACCCAAAAAATTTCCTGTGATTGGAGGCCCATCCGTGCAATGACTTTTTAAGGCAGGGCGTGTATGTACTCAGACTACAAGGTTGGGAAAGCCTGATGTCCCATGGGTCGAGACAACGTACGAGATGGGTCCCGAGAAGTGCAGAGTTGGCAGTGTGTAGTAGTGTGGTTAGATTCAGCCTGCACCCAGAGTAAGGATAAGTGCTGTAGAGGAGGTGGGGGGACTATGGGTATGTAATTATGGGTCGAGTCATGCAGGTGTTGGCTGGAATGGTTCTATAGGGACCACCTCAGGGATGTAAGCAATAGTGTGCATTGGGCAGAGCTGCCGCCTAACAAGCAGCGATTCCTGGTACGAGTCCCACTGCAGCACAGTCTATTTTACATGGCAAAGTATGGTATAACCAGATGTGTTGTTGCAAATCCCACGAAATAACACCAAAGAACACATGGTCACAACACCCCACTGTAGGCATTTAAGCCAATCTAATTGGCATCATAAGTTATTATTGTTGTCCCCACCCCCACCCAGGGGTGTGAGTGTCCAAACCTACCTCCAAATGCAGTGTATATGCACAGCTGTTGCTAGAAAAAATGGCCAGCTGTGGACCTTCCCTTCAGCCTTCCTGCACATCCTTGGATATTTACCCTACTATCTGTCCCTCTTTGTGTCCCATTAACACCACTTACCTATCAATCCCTTTTGCATTACTACTAATGTTTACAGTTACAAGTAGGTGACACCCTCTTCCCCAACTACATTGGCAGAATCTAGAACCCCCTACCCACATGTATTACCTCAGCTATCCGACAGGATACATGTAAATAACACATGAAGGAACACCTCAAGCACACTTGGATCACCACATTCTCACCACCTGGCAAATTCTCCCTCAAATTACACTCTATACCCCTACAGCAACTAGTGAAACCAACACCTCTTGTCCTGCCTCGCATACAAATCCCAACATTGCTCCCCTACCAGTTATTCCAACGGCCTACTGTACAGCTACAATGTCTCCCCCTCTACCTGTCTACCTACACCTTCACTATTCTCTTCTACTCTAACACACAGGTATGGCATAACTAAACCTAACCCGAATACCTGAGTGTAACCTATCCAGAACTGTTAAACTGGAATCTAACTTCACCTTAAACTGACCTTTGTCGACAGTCATACCTGACATGTAAACCTGACCTAAGCATGGATAATACTGACATGTTAACATAGACTAAGCATGAAGAATGTGATACATACATATGTTAAGTCTGTTACTCTCTATGAATGTGAACACCTCAGTATTACTTGTGATGTGTAGCTGGGGTTTACTCTGGAGCCCCACTCCCCAGGCCACCTCTGAAAATGGACAAGAATCCAGTCGGATTTGCCCAATCAACAAATGTAAACCAAATACATGAAGTAGCATGGGGGTATGTGGGAGCAAATAGGTTTAAGCCTGTTTGGGCAGCGGTAAGCAATGCCCCCACTGGTTAAGCAATGTAGAAGCCAACTCAGTGTAAGACACCGTAACCAGAGGTCAGCAATGCTGAGCCTTGTGCAAACCAGCGCATACCCACCTACAATTGTTCTACAGTCTCCTAGTCACTCTGCAGCCAACAGCTCTCGTCGTACCTATTAAAATAATCTGCACTCCCAGGTTGCACCCCCCCCCAAGCCTGCACACTATAGTCTAAGTGAGTTACCACTAAGCCATGGCAGATACACATTCAGCTGCTATCACAAACATATCATCCAGCACAGTCATTCAACAGTATAGGAAATGTATGTAAGTATGTAGATTAATACCAGCCAACATGTGTACATTGCTCAGTCACAGTATTCTGAGCAGTCTATGTGCATCAAAGAACAGTGCCTGTCCAATCATACTGTGAGAACAGTAGTCATGCATAATACAGAAGAGAATAATGAAAAACGGTGCACACTGTGGGGGAGTGTGTGTGTGCTTCATGCACAAAATGTCACACTTGGGGCATCGGTTCCTTGGAACTGGAAGATGATACTAGTGTGAGCAAACTGCTGCTTCTCAAACCCCTGGCAGGATGCTACTAGTGGGAGAAACAGTGTAGACCAGCTAAGTCTACTCTTGATACAACAACAGGTCCATCCCTAGTGGGATGAACCAAAAATTGTGAGTCACATAAATGGTTCCAACAGTATCAGAGAAGGATTAAGGGAAGGCTCGTACGTACATGGACTAAACAGATGAAGAGCCTGCAGAAGCTTAGGGTGAGACAATATAATGGAGGAGTACCGACACGTGCAGAGAGGGAAATGTGTGGAAGTGTGGTATGGCTGGGCTAGCAACTGGAGATTGGATGGATGCTGTGTACGTGGAGCTTGGGGGCCAGGGGAAGGAAACATGGGTATTACATTATGGAAGAAATATGTAAATCAAGCAGAACATCAATAGTGTAGTGGGTAGAGTATCTGACCAATGAGCAGGCATTCCCGGTTCAAGTCCCACTGTAGCACAGTCTATTTTACATGGTAAAGCACATTATAACCAATATTTTTGTTGCAAAACCCATACACAAAGTAAGCACTTTTGAGGTTAACCTGGTGTAACTGGATGTTACCTGCAGTTGGCAATGCTTACTGTCGTGCAAACATGCTTATGACTGCTTACAAGTGCCTTAATCACCCTGTTTTCCACCGTCCTTGTTCAACCGTGCAACATAATTGACAGCCACTGAACGTCCTGAACCCAGGACCTTGCATACCACAATAATAGTGAATTAACATTACACCATGTCGGATATACATAAATCCCATGTATTCCCAGACATATCATGCAGCACAGTCAATCTGCATAAGTGGAATTGTACTAATATCATAACACTCAACCTCTTATTGCAAACATTCTGGACACAGTGTGACAAAAGTGGGGTACAAATTGGGATAAATGTAAAATATTGTTCATATACATATAAAACATTGCTAGTTAAACAGTGATCTGTTGTAATACACATAATCTGAACAACATGATGTCTGAAACTGTAATATATCAGAATTCCTGACTGACCACGTGCCTGATATCTAGGTCAATTGGCCAGACGAATGTGGGACAGGCCAATATTGTGAGCCAATCATGCATGGACATATGGACAGTTATAGGTCTGTAAATGTAGAGAGATACACAGGTACATATAAATGTATGACTCGTACATACATCATATCACATCGATGGTATATAGATAGATGGAGAAATATGTCCACATATATTTAAATGTATATATATAGATATACATCTATATAAATATAAATATATATATATATATATATATATATATATATATATATATATATATATATATATATATATATACCGATAGATATGTGAATTGCAGCACCAAACAGGGATAACAACCTGAACCTCCACCACAAAATAACTGCCCTTATGCACAGTTAATGGCGGTGGGGGCTCAAATGAGGGGTACCTGGTGATGACTGCTATGTTCCCCCCACCACAGCTGTAACAGATATACTGTGCAATGCAATATCCAGCACATGCAATTCTTGACCCCAGGACCTTCTGCAACACAGCTACAATGGTCTAACAGTAAGCTAATACAACTGTATAAAGTCAGGGCAATATCTGAAGCATATCATCCAGTCCAGTCATGCAACTGTGCAGAGAATGTATACCATCATCTAGATGTATCTATGTGTAAATATACCAATATCTAAACTGATACAACATATCTATATATGTATAGATATATGAATAGCTTTCTAACACTATATACATATATATTACTATATATGAACATATATACATGCAAATGCTTACATTGACACATAAATGTGTCTACACCTATATATTTACATATACACAGCAAGTTACATATGTGTATGTAGATATACATCTATGTAGGTATATATGGACATAGTTTTATATATGTCAACAGATATATATCTATATCAGTATATATGGCCATACATCTGTAGAGAGCAATGGCAGAAAAACAAACATATGTCCACATGCACCATTACTGGGGTTGAGAGGCCCCACACACTATATGTCTTGTACAACTAGGCATCTCCCCCATGGCCTAACACATCCGCCCCACAATACACTACCAAGTGTTGCAGATCCCGTACCCAGGACCTTATATGACATGGGCACAGGAGGTGTACAGTACTACATCTCACCTGTATGATGTCAGACTGGTATTGTTGACATATCATACAGTACAGTCTGCTTCCCATAGGTAATGTAAAATGTGGTAGCCATCAACATCCCAAGGATACAGATACACAGACACAGATATGCAGATACATATATACATATGTAAATGTGTACACCCACATATATATATATATATATATATATATATATATATATATATGTATATATGGATATACATGTGACTACACATACACACGCAGATATATGTACAGTAGGATACATATGTAGAAGGTGCACACAATATGGAGCAGCCACTATGCCTACAGTTAACACCTGACCAATTGGACACTGTATGGGCCACCCATACAAATGACCATCGTTACCTGCAACATATACCCACAGAGAGGTCATAGGGAAAACACCACATGCAGGTTTGCAGAAATGGAATACCTTTCATTGTGTACTGTTACATTTCTATATGCCATGCCATATAGCTGATCAGACACTGACATCCATATAAACAGAGAAATACAACCGTGAAACAGTTATACTAATACAGTAGTCTGGAAAGGTTCACAACTGTTGTTGCCCAGGCCAAGCCCTTAAAACTGTACAATAGTGAGGACAGACTGGGCCACAGGATACCAAATGATCACCAGTATGTAATGCAGGTGTATAGTTCAGCAGTCTCTATCTACACTCTGTACAACAGCAGTGAGTGGTAAAGATGTCATGTGACCAAATGGGTTGTAACTGTCATATAACAATGCATAACTGACACCATCACATGCACACTGACAGACAGAACAGTCTGTCTGTCAGGAGGCAGTAGGCTTGCAGTAACCGAAGATATGTAAGTAATGTAAATATAGGTGAAGTATACGGCACTTTACATCCAGATACCTTAGGGCATCTCACCCCTGATACCCCCACGTATTTAACAGCCTAGGTAATTTATGCTGCTCCCCCAAGACTCAATAATACAGGGCCATATACCACTGTTACATACACTGGCCTCTGGAGTGCATAAGAGCACACATGTATTGTGTAGGTGACGCCCACATATATATGGCCCCAGCCCCACCATATATGTGGGGGATACAACAGAAGTGGACTGATGGCAGCAATGGCAGTGAGAGATACTCTCAGCCCACTACGGAACATCCTCCCACAGCATGTTATATGTGCAAAGCTTGATATGTAGGTCATGTACTGATAGCACTCAACACACACACTGCCAGCGGAATATTTGACACAGGACCTGTGTGGTGGACAGACAACACATGATAGGCATACCTCTGGCCACCAAGAGGATAGGCCCACAGTTGAGAGCTGTGCACACATACTGCATTCCAAGGTAAAGTAGTATGTACACACACACCCTGTAACACCAGTACTATACTAAGCATAACACAACTCTACTCACACTCTGTCCTCCTACAAATATGTAGCTGCCCTGAGTGTGCCGTTTCTCCTGTAAGAGGTATTGCTACCTGCTGTCTGTAACACTGATGCCCACACATGCGAAGGACTGCACAAACATCAACAGAATATCCAGGTTATGTCATCAAATATAACCCCTACTGTACAAAATATGTGAAGCAGTCTGATATCTCACTGGCTTGTTAGCAGATATGATGACACTAATTATGGTGTACAGCACATACGCACCACGTCATGCACGACATGTGTAAACAGATTGACAGAGTTGTGGCTGGCAGCACATACACAGGGCCAATAATGACATGTTGCTGTGATAACCTCACACATTTACTGTTGTAACAGGGTTTGTGGCAACATATGTCCTATGAGGGATAAGACGCCAGTAACTGTCATGGCTTTCACCATCTACAGACGATAATCCTCACACTACCGTCTGCAGTCCACAGATAGATGCTCTGTTGTTACACATGAAACCAAAGGTACAACACACTGCCCTGTCTGCAGATTACCCTGCAGATGGGGATTCCACGTAAACATGGAACTGACATGGCAGGTATGGAGACATGAAGGAAAGACATATCCACACACACACTGTTAAACCAACAGTACACCACATGCAGTATAGTAGCATTTACAGTCTGTAGGCAGGTCAGGCACATCCCCCTCCTGTGTGTTGCCCTGTTCCCACAGTTTATGTTGTTAGAGGTAAATTCCCAATCCATCTCAGATGCTGGTTGCCAACCAACAATCTAGTTCCTGCTCACAGTGAATGACAAGAGCCAACACCATCATGATGTTCCTAGATATTGGAGTGTGTTTACATGCAATTGGTTATGGTAATGTTACCACAGCTGTTCCAGATGCAATCAGCTAGAGAAAGGCTGCAATCCATGCAGAGGCCATTAGCTGATCATGAGCATTACTTAAAATACACATGCTGCTTCCTAAGCAAAGCAGGTGTATGTCTCTACATCCACCAGAGAGGAAGTGGGAGAGGCAGACAGAGGCAAAAACATGTCAGAGAGGGATGGGAAAGTAAAACTGCAGCTTGTTTGTGTCACACACCTACCAGCACAGGGTATCAAACCCCTGACAACTATGTAGTGCTCTCACAATTCGATGCAGTTATTAGATGTGCCACATGGGTTACTTGTTGTGGATCCCTCAGAACATATATGTGATGGTGAGTGACATCTGCAAGAGGGATATGGTAGCTACATGGTAGGTGACGTACACATGCCTGTCTGCATGAACAGGTGCCAGCGTCAACACAGCCACACTCTCACAGGGACATGCACACATCAGCACACTTGGCAGGGTCAGGAGTACAATTCATCAGTAGCAGGATTGCCACAACACATCACTGTGCAGATATCACATGCACCACACTGGTCATACAGAGGTTGTATCAGAAAAGGGTATGAGGAGGTGTCTAACATCAGACAGCATGCTTCAGTATGCCCATGGGGCTTGTAGTGAGTGTGGATGTGAACATACACACCATACAACACAGACAAACACTCAGGGTGCCAGTACTGACATGCATGGGTACATGTCTGAACGGGTGTGTGGTGGTCAACTGTGACAGCAGGCTATACAAGGGTAGGCGATGGGTATACCTTAGCATCAGGCCACATGACAATGGTTTGCATTGTGGCTCACGGCTGTAGTTTCTGGACTTGCCCACACATTTGGGTATTGTATCCCCCATCCAGTCACCTGGGTGACTATTTGTGTGGCCAGTGCTGTGCATTGCTTGCCATGTATGTGTCCCTTAGACCATGACATGAACTGTGTCTGTGATGTGCACACCTCCCACATGCATGTACAGTGACATGTAGAACTGTACCTGGGGTGTCTGGCCCATGTTGTGAACACAGATTATCATCATATGTGCCAGTCTTGCCCACCTGTGTTGGGGACTGGTAATGGGCACCAGGTTTACTCTGCACCTACATTTATAGCATGCTAACATCATACCCTGGTGTCAGTGGCATCTGTCAATACAGGGCATGTTGTCAGGCATGGTATGTCTGTTGTGGGTCACATGTGATGGCACCACAGGTGGTGCGGGTGTTCATTGGGGAACTTGGGGGAGGTGCACTGTCAGCATGTTCGTGCATATTGGACAGTGACATGCCCTCTGTAGCTCACTGCTATCACTTCATAGTTACTATCATTGGCCAATATGCAGTGTACTACCTACATATTGGCTGTTGCCTAGGCATGTGTGTGTGTGTGTGCGTGTGTGTGTGTGTGTGTGTGTGTGTGTGTGTGTGTGTGTGTGTGTGTGTGTGTGTGTGTGTGTGTGTGTCATGAGCTGGGAGTGTGCTCTGCGTAATACTGGAGTTGTAACTGTGATTGCCTGGCCTTGATGTCACATGTATGGGTATGGCTTTGCACCCCAGCCTCTCAACTATTTCACATCTGTAATCCCTGTATGGTAGAGATTGTGATATATAGTAGGACCACCTTATAAAAAATATGCAAAACCCACTCCATATTGGCCACAGGTGTCACACACTCACAACCACCTGTACACAGGATATGAATTATGAACACACACACACACACACACACACACACACACACACACACACACACACACACACACACACACACACACACACACACACCTGTCATGTCTGGGAGTTGAACCCCTACCTCACTAGTTTATTACACCACAGCACTATGCAGTTATAGTAGGCACCACACCCATTACTGAAGTACTCCTTCCCCAAAGGTGTATTTCACAATGAATGACATCAGCAGGATTGTCAAAGTAGGCCATTTGAAATTCACTGCAGGTGACTACCCTAAAATGCATTGCTCCCTACACAGACAGTGAGACACACACAAAACATCTACAACCGGCATGTGTGGGTATAGACCTCCTGACAGAGGTCTGTATCACACTATAGCATGGAGCTGTTATAGGACAGACCAAGGGGATTACTTGACAACTCCTTCCTCAAAGCTGTATTTCACAATGAATGACATCAGCAGGATTGCCAAAGTAGGCCATTTGAAATGTACTGCATGTGATTAGCCTATAATGCCTTACTCCGTATACAGACATTGACACACACAAAACATCCAGAATTGCCATGGGTGGGGATTTAACCCTACTACAGTTCTAAATCAGAATCCAGTAGTACGCAGTTACAGGATGCACTATGGAGATTACTGAGCTACAACCTTCCCAGAGGTCTATTCCTAGGTGGGTCACATCAGCAGCATTGTCGAAGTTGACTATATGAATTGTAAGGAGTGTGAGTTTCCTAAAAAGCATTGCTCTCTACACAGTCAGAGAAAGACAGACACGCACACTAACACACACAGTTGCCAAGTCTGGGGTGAGGACACCTACCTAGCTAATTTATCACAGTACAGCAGTATGCAGTTACAGGGTGTGCTACTGAGATTACTGGGCTACAACCTTTCCAGAGGTGTATTTTTAGGTGGGTGACATCAGCAGCCTTGTCAAAGTCGAGTATATGAATTGTAAGGAGTGCGGGTACCCTGAAAAGCATTGCTCTCTACAAAGACAGAGACAGACAGCCACACACACACTAACACACACACAGTTGCCAAGTCTGGGGTTAGAACACCTATCTAGCTATTTTATCACACCACAGCAGTATGCAGTTACAGGATGTGCTACAGTGATTATTGGGCTACAACCTACAAAAAAGTGTATTTCTGGGTGGGTGACATCAGCAGCCTTGCCAAAAGTCAAGTATATGAATTGTAAGGAGTGTGAGTACCCTAAAAAGCATTGCTCTCTACACAGTCAAGCACGCACACTAACACACACACAGTTGCCAAGTCTTGGGTTAGAACACCTGCCTAGCTAGTTTATCACACTACACAGTTATGGAACGCACCATGGAGATTACTGGGCTACAACTCTCCTACAGGTGTATTTCACATTGGAGTACCTCAGCAGGCTTGTCATAGTATGGTTATGGGGAAGGAGATGTGTGCATGGGCCATAACCCATTCATGTATGGGTTGACACGCCACATGTGGGCACACATGGGGTAATATGTCACAGATATGTGTATACAGCTGCTAGATGACTACTTCCTTGTACTGTCATGTTGCACAACTGTCACATGCACCACATAGTCTGTAATGCTGACACATACTGGTGGCTAGTATCTTCAGTGAGTGACACATGCACCTCATGGTTTGGGGCCCTTTGGCTGTGCGCTTGGTGGGACAGGCCTGGATGGCTCCTTGTCACAGTCACCGTCTTCCGCACATCTATGTACGTCTACCTTTGGCTTATTATAGTGTGTCGCCCTGACATATATGTCTTTATTCCTATCCACTGTGTGTGCAAGGCATGAGTGGTGCATACTGATGTGTGTCTGCACTAACATCTGCAACTGCCAGATATGTCTGGTCTACTGGTGTTTGCAGTCATGGCCTTCATGTGTTTCAATGTGGTAGCATGCCCAGTATGACCTTTCAGTATGTTGTTCACTGACATTGCCTTCATTTTTTTAAGTGTGTGAGCATGCTCAGTATGGCCATCTGTAGTGGATGTGTGGATCATGTCCAGGTAGTTTATGCTGCAGTGCTGACCTTTGTGTTTTGAACACCGACAGTTATCATGCTGTGTTCTGCAGGGTATCCATCAATCAGTTGGCTTTGACTGTTACTACATTTCTGCATAGTGGGGGGCACACCAGACTGTTTCTACATTTATACACAGGAGTGGGGGGGGGGGCAGCCTGACTGTTTTTACATTACTATGTAGGATGGGGGGGGCAGACCTGACTATTTCTACATTTCTACACAGGGTTGGGGGGCACACCTGACTGTTATTACATTGCTATGTAGGATGGGGGGGCACAAGTGATACTTGTACACATTTGCTATGACTGTATTGGTATGTCATGTACTCCATTTCATTCTGTATTACTAACTATCATGCTGACTAGAGCCCCACCAGTGTACTACAGATTGTGGCTTTGGTTGCCCTACATATTATTGTCTGACTTCCTACCGTTCAGAACTATCATCCCACAGCCTGCCTTGCTGTGGTCTGTCTGTGTAGACCTGGGGGTGGGGTTAACCACAGCCATCATTCTGGGGCCATGGCACAGGTCCTGTTTGGGTTTGTCTGCACCTGTTCTGCTGGCTGCGACTGTTGTTGAGTATGTGAACCATCCTGACTGGCATGTGTTTGTTATATGGACACACATGTTGCACAGAACCTTTCCTGCAATGGGTTTTGTCACCCTGTGTAGTACTGGCTAATATGGTGACTCTAGTATGTGTTACACATGTCAGGGTACCACTATGGGTGTCTACTGTCTGCTGCCATAACATTCAGCCACAAAATTCCCTTACATGCTCACATCCATACCATAGCTACAGGTGACAACACATTCTACTCCATTTGGCAATTGGTAGGTTGATGACTTACCTTGTGGCTGTGCCAGATTTGCGGATGGTGCTGGAAAGCTACCTATGTCAGATGCACATAGTACACTCATTCTACATGGTTGAGCACAGGTGGTGTCATGTTTGGCATCCCTTTTACTGTATGTGTGAGTCAGAGACAGGTATCGTTCCCTGGGACCTTACTGTGTCAGTGCATGTGCTATACGTTGCCTCTTTGCCAAGGCCAAGGCATACTGGGCATGCCTCTTTCTGCCTACTGGGGCAGGCTTAGGTTCTTCCTCCTCCAGGTCACTCTGTGTCTATGCAGGCCTTGGCATTGGTGGAGGGCTGTGTGGCCCTGCCCAGTGCTATTCCTGCTGCAGCTGTTTCCGCGGGATCATATTGTGTAGCATAGCACATACCATAACAAGTTGGGTACATGTAGCTGGTGAATACTGCAAGGCTCCACTGGATGTGTCCAGACACCGGAACCATGACCTGAGTATCCCAAACACATGCTCTGTTATATGTCTGGCCTATGAGTGTGCCTCATTAAGGCGTTCATGTTCAGATGTGTGTGCATTTCTGATGGGTGTCATCAGCCATGGCTCCAGTGAGTACCCACCATCCCCCACTAGGTGACCATAGGGGATGTCCCCATTGGCAAATCTCTGGTACAGCTGCGTCAAACACCATATGTGGGAATCGTCATAGCTTCCAGGGCAGCCAGCACACACATTCATTATAATGCCCTGGGCATCACATACAACCTGGCAGTTGATGGAGGTGATGCCCCTGCAGGTGATGTAGACCCTACCCTCCTCACAGGGTGGTGCTTTGATGTGTATGTGCGTACAGTCTATAGCACCCACTACCCCAGGGTATTCTGCTATTTGGTGGAAGAAATGCATATTGCTGGTCAACACCTCATGGGTGTTGAGGAAATATACATGCTCACTGGCATCTGCTGGCATGGCATCCAGGAACTGGTGGAATACTCTGGATGCTGATGCCTGTGAGATCCCCATGATATCCCCAGTTGTGCTTTTGGAGGTACCTGTGGCTAGTATACCTAGACCTACACATACCTTGGTATCCACTGGGATGGGTTCCCCTCGGTCAGTTTGGTGTGTCAGGTGTGACCGGCACAGCTCATCTATTTGCTGTAGGAGGTCTCTGTCCACCCTATAGCACTCCACTATCTCCAGCTCATGTAGCCCCTGGTAGGTTACCCTGGGTCTGTACACTCTTCTCCGTCTCCTCACTGTGGGTTGTTCGGTGGCATGCACATCCTCACAGCCCTCAGCTTCTTGCACATGTTGTTCTATGTTGCCTGCAGCAGCCCTTCTCATTTTGTAAGTTTGTTTGTTAAAATGTCCCCGCTTGTATACACCGGTGGTGTAGAGTATGGGAAAAACCAGTGGAGAAGGTGTTTGCTTAGTTTATAGTAGTGTTCTGGACTGGGCTGGGCTGCTGCCTGTGTAATTGGCTGCTTCTGATACATTTCACCTGCCAGCTAAGCTAGTTCTCCTTGATTACCTTCCTACTGCTGTTTTCCCTTCCCATTGCTCTTCTGTTTAAGCCCAGGGGCATGCTGTGCAAACAGAGTACTCAAATGTGCACACTGCTGCTATTTCCTGGTTTATCTTCTTTTTTCTTCCTGTAAAACCTGGTGCACGGTGCGCGCACCCGCTTACACTTTATAAAGAGTGCTAGGCAGATTTAGACACACCCCCTAGCTTAGCTGTGCTACAATGAAAGCATACTCGAGCCACAGGGCTCCATTCCACTTACAGAATGCCTGACACACCCACCTATGATGTCACCTACCTCCTAGTCTTGCACTCAGCTATTCATACTCTTACACTGTTGGGACCTGCCTCACATGCTGGGGAAAACTGGGATTCACTATCCTTCCTCTTATTTGCATAGGACTGCCTGCTAATGCATAGTTGCATGTGTCACACTGAGCCTCCCCCCTTAGCAACCACTATTCACTGGCCAGGTTGTCCTTTGCTTGCCATTGACTTGCATGACAGAATACTGATTTTAGTTAGAATGTTTGTTTTAGGTTTATTTTCTTATTTTCCCACCAATCCCATTTGCGCACTGCTACCCTATGCTTAAACAGACATGATCAGTGGAAATTCAATAAAAGTTGTATTTTTTACTTTTTGTATTGTTTGCAATGCCAGTGGCCTTATACTTGGCCACTGGCATGCTTCCTCCATGATATGTAGCCTTTATTTGGAGCTGTCATGTCTCCGTTTTGGATTTTGCAGACCCGTACTCTATTACTAACTGATTACATTTCTGCAGATTATGCTAGTCCTGCATGACCTGATTCCATCTTCCTGGATAACAGATTTACCTCATTTGCATGGTTTTCACCTACAAATTGGGTAATTGGCATACAGGGCTGGGAACGTGCAGGACTAGTACAAGACTGATTGTGCACGTCAAGCAAGCACTTACGTGGATCGCTCGACAGCCATATTGCCAACATTACCTCTTACACTAATCATGCAAGCCATGCAAGCTTTTGAGAATCCAGGGGACTATCAATGTTATTAATTTTTGATTGTATCTTAACTTTCATAGATAGGTTATGAAGATGCTTAAGAGAGGTAACATAAGAATTTAATTTCAATTTTTCCATAGCTAAATTAGTTTTATGGGATATATTTCAATGTATTTCTTATTTGCTTCTTCTATTTTCTTCTTGTTATCTGTAGCAATTAAGTTTTTATTATATTTAAGAGATAATATTTGGTTTTGGAGTTGCTGTAACTCTGAGTCCCATTCTTTCATTTTATATTTGTACCAGCTAATGGATTTACCATATAGACAGGCCTTAAGAGAATACCAGACAATAATTGTGTTTGCTTCAGGTGTATAATTAATCTCTAAGAAAAGCTGAAGTTCAGAAGTTATCCAAGATTTAAAGTATTTATTTTTTGTGATATATGAAGGAATCCTTAAAGTAATAACTAATTAATCGAATTCCAAGTGTATTGTTAACAACAGGGAATTATGATCTGAAAAGGGACAAGGTTGTATTGAAAAAATAAAGATCTTGTGAAATATAAATTTTATTTCTTCTAGTTTTGGTACCATATCTATAGTCCTGGTGTGAGAATAGTAAAGAATTTGGTCCCAAAGCATTAAAGGTATCTTTTAATTTAAACATTTCTGTCCATTTTTTTAACTGTTTGGCTGAGGACAATAGTCTAGGAGATTTCCTATTGGCAGTTTCTGTAATATCTGTGATACAATTGAAATCACCTCCTAGTATAATATTACCTTTAGAAGTAGTTGTAATAAAGCTAGTCCAATCCCCATACCCGGGAACCAGTATAAATTAACCAGAGTCCAAATTATGTTATTAAACTTAAGTATAACTAAGGCCATGAGTCTATCATTATCTACATGTTTGTAAATGATTTGGGGATTTAAGAAAGCCTTTTTCCATAGAATTGTTACTCCTCTAACCTTATTTTTATAAGATAATTGAGCAAGTATTGTGTATTCCTTAGGGTCCCACATAAATATGTCATTTATTTTAAAGTGTGTCTCTTGGAGGAAAAACTACTTCAGCCTTGTTTAGTTTAAGATACCTTAGTAGGTTGGCTCTCTTATATGGGTTGTTTAAGCCATTAGTATTTAAAATATCAAAGTTAAATCCATATCAGAATTCTTTAAAGATAAATAATAAAGGAACTTGTATTAATAGAATCCTGTATACATAATACTCTTCCTGAATAGACAATAGAATAGCAATTGTAGTATTTCTATTTATCTCAATCCAAATAACTTTCCCCATGAAAGATAAAAGTAAAACAATTGTGTCAGGCATTTTAAAACTAGAAAAACAGTTAAATAACAAAAAATTAGCATATTTCACTCTGATATAAACTTCAATACACCCTATACATGGAATGAGATACATTCCTAGTCTATCAAACAAAACAAAATCTGCCATAATAGTTCACATTCTTCTAACTTCAGTTCCCAAGGACCATGTCTAATATTTTTACTTATTTGATCCATAATAATAAAATGGAATTTATGTGTGGGATTGTCTATAACATGCCTTGCCAAAGCATTTGTAGTTGACATCTTGCCAATCTGGCATTGGTGTTTGTAAATCCTCTGTTTAAGTGCCCTTTCTGTTTGTCCTATGTAGAAACTTTGGCACTGCTGGCATTGGGCAAGGTACACTACCCCTGTTGTCTCACAATTAAATCTTCCTTTAATACTGTAGATTTTGTTGTGTATACTATAACAGTTCCCTACCTTTATAAATTGGCATTGGTGGCATCTGCCACATTTTTCATACCTCAATTGCTTTTAGGTATTGTGGTCTGACATTCTAGTATGTTCTTCAAATTTGGGCCTCTTCTATATGTTATGTCGACCTTTCCACCCAAATTTCTGTACACAGTACTATCTTGCATAACAAGGGCCCAATTTTTAATGATAATATCCTTGATATTTTTTGCATCCATAGAATAGGTAATTAAAAAAACAAAGTCTGGGATTGAACTGTATGGGAAGATTATTGGAATTTCTATCTTGTGTAGTTAAATCATGTACTACTTCACTATACCCTTTCCACAAGATGGGCTTAAAATGCCCATTGTTCCTTCTTCTATGTACTTCAATAAACAGTTGTTCAAAGAGGTATATCGGATTTTGTGAACATATTTTTTAGAAGTTCACATTCGACTTGGAAATCATCATCATATGAAACCATTCTGGCTGCTCGTACCAATTGTCCTTTTATTAAAGCTCATTTTTGATGAAAAGGATGGTTGCTGCTGAAATGGAGAAAAGCATTAGAATAAGTAGGCTTTCTATAAATGGTAGCCTTATATCTCCTATTCATTGTGTCCTTCGACAATTGTACATCTAAGAAGTTAATGGTTTCTATCTCAAACTGGTAGGTAAATTCTAGAAAGTTAGTAAACTTTATAATGGTATTTAGGAATTCCTCTACTGTTTCAAGTGACCCTTTCCAAATAAAAAAACATGTCATCTTGATAGCGAGTGTACCAAACAGTGTTCTCCTTGAACATGGCATCATTAAATAGGAATTCCCTTTCCCAATAGGACATCATGCAATTTGCAAAGCTTCCCCCACAGGGGGAGCCCATGGCTACCCCTGATTTTTGCAAGAAAAATTGGTTATTAAATAAGATCAATAATCAATAAGTAACAGCCTAAGTTAAAAACGGTGCATACTCCTCCCTCATAGAATGACTTACAAGGCCATATAGCAGTGTTACACGCACTGACCACTGGACTGTACAAGGTCACACACATTTTGTCTTGCTGTAGCCCTCATATATATGGATATAAACGAAAAGCAAAACGGCTATACAGGTAAAACCCAGTATATAAAAAGAGAAGTATATGAGAGAAAACACTATACCAGGTACCACACAATAACGTCTTTATTTAAACAAAGTAAAAAGGAGAGGTGAGTGCTTTTGCAACCTTTGTTGCTTCATCAAACAAGCAGTTGAACAGTTAATTCTTTGTCTGATGAAGCAACGAAGGTTGCAAAAGCGCTCACCTCTCCTTTTTACTTTGTTTAAATAAAGACGTTATTGTGTGGTACCCGGTATAGTGTTTTCTCTCATATACTCATATATATGGACCCTACCCCACAATTTGTGTGGGAGTCCACAACATCACTGGAATGATAGCAGGAATGCCAGCACTAAATACAACCTGTTACTGCAGGACATATGGACAAAGCCTGGTATATAGGTGGAGGACAGAGGCTGGAACACAGAGCCATATTTGCAATATTGCTGTTATACACTGTGAAAGTTGTTGGTGTTACAGGATTGATTGCAACATACCCTTACTCAGGAATATAAAGTCAGAAAAACAAATGGATGTAGCCATATACTGATAGCACTCAACAGAGAGAATGCCACTGATATATCAGAGACCAGATATGTGTGGTGAACAGGGAAAATATAGCCAATCCTCTGGCCATCATGTGCATAGGCCCACAGTTGAGAGCTATGCAGACAGACTGCATTCCATGCAAAACTAGCATGTACACACAAACCCTGTAAAACTATCGCTATTCAATGCATATAACAACAATACTCACACTGTCCATAGGTGTGGAACCTTATACAAATATGTAGTTTGCCTGTCTCTGTAAGTCCTGTTGTAAGAGGTATTGCTACCTGCTGTTTGTAACACTGCTGCCCACACTCAGGAAGGTTGCATTTCATACAGGAAAGGTAAAGGGACAACACCTACATGATGTAGTAATTTATAGAAGTGGGTTGCCATGACAGTGGTAAGTGGAAGTACTACACAGCTGGCTGCCTGCAATTAGCAAGTGGTGAACACTGATTGGTGCAGAGGCCATCACCTGATCATGAGCATCACCTACAAAATCCATGCTACAACCTATTCAAAGAAGCTCAATCCCTGTAGTGGAGAGAGAGAGAGAGAGAGAGAGAGAGAGAGAGAGAAAATTAAAACTACAAACCAAACCAAAACAAAAGTATATAAAACAAAGGACACATAAAGTGCACCTAGAAGAGCGGACAATACTACCACAGGTATGTAAAACATATATGCATGTAACGGAATGTAGTACTTGGCCTGTAATAATGGGATAGATGATGTGGAAAGATTTATATGAGCCATCAAGACTTGTTGCAATGATGTCCTGCTGAACATCTGCTATGGACATAGCATCTGGCCCTGTGGGCAGTGGGCCATACCTGTCAACTGTGCAGATCAGCACTGAATGACAAGATGTAAGCCATCATAGTGTATGTTCTGTACCTCAAGACATGTATACTAGTGTGGCAAATAGCTGGTGGTGGAAGTAATGAAGTTATGATAGACCCATGAGTTGCAGACCCCACCACCTGCAGGACTGTCATGTTAACGTGAAATGTATCATGCACAAATGTCATAGGTTTGTAATAGGCTTACCTGGGCTGTGTCCACATGTGACACCCTTCTGTTTGGTAGCAAGGCAGAACATTCCAGCTGTGGACAAAGGAGAGTTAGAGAGTGTGGACCTGATGTTTGAATGCTCTCTCTCTATATATATATATATATATATATATATATATATATATATATATATATATATATATACACACACACACACACACACACACACACACACACACACACACACACACACA